>NW_021011465.1:0-36508 GCF_004118075.2 Vigna unguiculata
TTTGTTTCTCTACTACCTTTTCCACCATCTTTATTTTTCTTCCTTTTCTTTTTTTTAATTCCATTCCTTCCACAGTTTATATTTCTTCCTTTCTATTCTTTCTTTTCTATTTTCTCCTTCAGCCTATGTTGATCCTTACTGGCTGTGTTGGTGTCATAAATTTCAACTTCATTTCATGTCCCTCATGCCTCAAATAAAGGGAACCTTTATCAAGATTGAGCGTTTTAAAATGAAGCCATGCCAATCTCAAAAGAAGATGACAAGAGTTCGTGGGAGCAATATCAGATAATACTTCTTGCACACATTGTCCCGTACTGAATTTGATCCTTGCTTGATTCGAGTGAAAGCTTGTTGGTAACTGAGTTTCTCCACCAATCTTTGGCTTACAACAGTGTTGTCGCTTTCGTAAACGAATGCAACTAAACATGGGAGGCCTTTGATTAAACACCTTGTTTCTCTACTACCTTTTCCACCATCTTTATCTTTTCTTCCTTTTCTTTTCTTTAATTTCCATTCCTTCCACAGTTTATATTTCTTCCTTTTCTATTCTTTCTTTTTCTATTTTCTCCTTCAGCCTATGTTGATCCTTACTGGCTTGTGTTGGTGTCATAAATTTCAACTTCATTTCATGTCCCTCATGCCTCAAATAAAGGGAACCTTTATCAAGATTGAGCGTTTTAAAATGAAGCCATGCCAATCTCAAAAGAAGATGACAAGAGTTCGTGGGAGCAATATCACATAATACTTCTTCACACATTGTCCCGTACTGAATTTGATCCTTGCTTGATTCGAGTGAAAGCTTGTTGGTAACTGAGTTTCTCCACCAATCTTTGGCTTACAACAGTGTTGTCGCTTTCGTAAACGAATGCAACTAAACATGGGAGGCCTTTGATTAAACACCTTGTTTCTCTACTACCTTTTCCACCATCTTTATCTTTTCTTCCTTTTCTTTTTCTTTAATTTCCATTCCTTCCACAGTTTATATTTCTTCCTTTTCTATTCTTTCTTTTTCTATTTTCTCCTTCAGCCTATGTTGATCCTTACTGGCTTGTGTTGGTGTCATAAATTTCAACTTCATTTCATGTCCCTCATGCCTCAAATAAAGGGAACCTTTATCAAGATTGAGCGTTTTAAAATGAAGCCATGCCAATCTCAAAAGAAGATGACAAGAGTTCGTGGAGCAATATCAGATAATACTTCTTTCACACATTGTCCCGTACTGAATTTGATCCTTGCTTGATTCGAGTGAAAGCTTGTTGGTAACTGAGTTTCTCCACCAATCTTTGGCTTACAACAGTGTTGTCGCTTTCGTAAACGAATGCAACTAAACATGGGAGGCCTTTGATTAAACACCTTGTTTCTCTACTACCTTTTCCACCATCTTTATCTTTTCTTCCTTTTCTTTTTCTTTAATTTCCATTCCTTCCACAGTTTATATTTCTTCCTTTTCTATTCTTTCTTTTTCTATTTTCTCCTTCAGCCTATGTTGATCCTTACTGGCTTGTGTTGGTGTCATAAATTTCAACTTCATTTCATGTCCCTCATGCCTCAAATAAAGGGAACCTTTATCAAGATTGAGCGTTTTAAAATGAAGCCATGCCAATCTCAAAAGAAGATGACAAGAGTTCGTGGAGCAATATCAGATAATACTTCTTGCACACATTGTCCCGTACTGAATTTGATCCTTGCTTGATTCGAGTGAAGCTTGTTGGTAACTTGAGTTTCTCCACCAATCTTTGGCTTACAACAGTGTTGTCGCTTTCGTAAACGAATGCAACTAAACATGGGAGGCCTTTGATTAAACACCTTGTTTCTCTACTACCTTTTCCACCATCTTTATCTTTTCTTCCTTTTCTTTTTCTTTAATTTCCATTCCTTCCACAGTTTATATTTCTTCCTTTTCTATTCTTTCTTTTTCTATTTTCTCCTTCAGCCTATGTTGATCCTTACTGGCTTGTGTTGGTGTCATAAATTTCAACTTCATTTCATGTCCCTCATGCCTCAAATAAAGGGAACCTTTATCAAGATTGAGCGTTTTAAAATGAAGCCATGCCAATCTCAAAAGAAGATGACAAGAGTTCGT
The DNA here is from genome assembly GCF_004118075.2 of Vigna unguiculata. Classification (NCBI taxonomy): domain Eukaryota; kingdom Viridiplantae; phylum Streptophyta; class Magnoliopsida; order Fabales; family Fabaceae; genus Vigna; species Vigna unguiculata. Next base: position 2,084 of record NW_021011465.1, read on the forward strand.
GGGAGCAATATCAGATAATACTTCTTGCACACATTGTCCCGTACTGAATTTGATCCTTGCTTGATTCGAGTGAAAGCTTGTTGGTAACTTGAGTTTCTCCACCAATCTTTGGCTTACAACAGTGTTGTCGCTTTCGTAAACGAATGCAACTAAACATGGGAGGCCTTTGATTAAACACCTTGTTTCTCTACTACCTTTTCCACCATCTTTATCTTTTCTTCCTTTTCTTTTTCTTTAATTTCCATTCCTTCCACAGTTTATATTTCTTCCTTTTCTATTCTTTCTTTTTCTATTTTCTCCTTCAGCCTATGTTGATCCTTACTGGCTTGTGTTGGTGTCATAAATTTCAACTTCATTTCATGTCCCTCATGCCTCAAATAAAGGGAACCTTTATCAAGATTGAGCGTTTTAAAATGAAGCCATGCCAATCTCAAAAGAAGATGACAAGAGTTCGTGTGAGCAATATCAGATAATACTTCTTGCACACATTGTCCCGTACTGAATTTGATCCTTGCTTGATTCGAGTGAATGCTTGTTGGTAACTTGAGTTTCTCCACCAATCTTTGGCTTACAACAGTGTTGTCGTTTCGTAAACGAATGCAACTAAACATGGGAGGCCTTTGATTAAACACCTTGTTTCTCTACTACCTTTTCCACCATCTTTATCTTTTCTTCCTTTTCTTTTTCTTTAATTTCCATTCCTTCCACAGTTTATATTTCTTCCTTTTCTATTCTTTCTTTTTCTATTTTCTCCTTCAGCCTATGTTGATCCTTACTGGCTTGTGTTGGTGTCATAAATTTCAACTTCATTTCATGTCCCTCATGCCTCAAATAAAGGGAACCTTTATCAAGATTGAGCGTTTTAAAATGAAGCCATGCCAATCTCAAAAGAAGATGACAAGAGTTCGTGGAGCAATATCAGATAATACTTCTTCACACATTGTCCCGTACTGAATTTGATCCTTGCTTGATTCGAGTGAAAGCTTGTTGGTAACTGAGTTTCTCCACCAATCTTTGGCTTACAACAGTGTTGTCGCTTTCGTAAACGAATGCAACTAAACATGGGAGGCCTTTGATTAAACACCTTGTTTCTCTACTACCTTTTCCACCATCTTTATCTTTTCTTCCTTTTCTTTTTCTTTAATTTCCATTCCTTCCACAGTTTATATTTCTTCCTTTTCTATTCTTTCTTTTTCTATTTTCTCCTTCAGCCTATGTTGATCCTTACTGGCTTGTGTTGGTGTCATAAATTTCAACTTCATTTCATGTCCCTCATGCCTCAAATAAAGGGAACCTTTATCAAGATTGAGCGTTTTAAAATGAAGCCATGCCAATCTCAAAAGAAGATGACAAGAGTTCGTGGAGCAATATCAGATAATACTTCTTGCACACATTGTCCCGTACTGAATTTGATCCTTGCTTGATTCGAGTGAAAGCTTGTTGGTAACTTGAGTTTCTCCACCAATCTTTGGCTTACAACAGTGTTGTCGCTTTCGTAAACGAATGCAACTAAACATGGGAGGCCTTTGATTAAACACCTTGTTTCTCTACTACCTTTTCCACCATCTTTATCTTTTCTTCCTTTTCTTTTTCTTTAATTTCCATTCCTTCCACAGTTTATATTTCTTCCTTTTCTATTCTTTCTTTTTCTATTTTCTCCTTCAGCCTATGTTGATCCTTACTGGCTTGTGTTGGTGTCATAAATTTCAACTTCATTTCATGTCCCTCATGCCTCAAATAAAGGGAACCTTTATCAAGATTGAGCGTTTTAAAATGAAGCCATGCCAATCTCAAAAGAAGATGACAAGAGTTCGTGGAGCAATATCAGATAATACTTCTTGCACACATTGTCCCGTACTGAATTTGATCCTTGCTTGATTCGAGTGAATGCTTGTTGGTAACTGAGTTTCTCCACCAATCTTTGGCTTACAACAGTGTTGTCGCTTTCGTAAACGAATGCAACTAAACATGGGAGGCCTTTGATTAAACACCTTGTTTCTCTACTACCTTTTCCACCATCTTTATCTTTTCTTCCTTTTCTTTTTCTTTAATTTCCATTCCTTCCACAGTTTATATTTCTTCCTTTTCTATTCTTTCTTTTTCTATTTTCTCCTTCAGCCTATGTTGATCCTTACTGGCTTGTGTTGGTGTCATAAATTTCAACTTCATTTCATGTCCCTCATGCCTCAAATAAAGGGAACCTTTATCAAGATTGAGCGTTTTAAAATGAAGCCATGCCAATCTCAAAAGAAGATGACAAGAGTTCGTGTGAGCAATATCAGATAATACTTCTTGCACACATTGTCCCGTACTGAATTTGATCCTTGCTTGATTCGAGTGAATGCTTGTTGGTAACTTGAGTTTCTCCACCAATCTTTGGCTTACAACAGTGTTGTCGCTTTCGTAAACGAATGCAACTAAACATGGGAGGCCTTTGATTAAACACCTTGTTTCTCTACTACCTTTTCCACCATCTTTATCTTTTCTTCCTTTTCTTTTTCTTTAATTTCCATTCCTTCCACAGTTTATATTTCTTCCTTTTCTATTCTTTCTTTTTCTATTTTCTCCTTCAGCCTATGTTGATCCTTACTGGCTTGTGTTGGTGTCATAAATTTCAACTTCATTTCATGTCCCTCATGCCTCAAATAAAGGGAACCTTTATCAAGATTGAGCGTTTTAAAATGAAGCCATGCCAATCTCAAAAGAAGATGACAAGAGTTCGTGGAGCAATATCAGATAATACTTCTTGCACACATTGTCCCGTACTGAATTTGATCCTTGCTTGATTCGAGTGAAAGCTTGTTGGTAACTGAGTTTCTCCACCAATCTTTGGCTTACAACAGTGTTGTCGCTTTCGTAAACGAATGCAACTAAACATGGGAGGCCTTTGATTAAACACCTTGTTTCTCTACTACCTTTTCCACCATCTTTATCTTTTCTTCCTTTTCTTTTTCTTTAATTTCCATTCCTTCCACAGTTTATATTTCTTCCTTTTCTATTCTTTCTTTTTCTATTTTCTCCTTCAGCCTATGTTGATCCTTACTGGCTTGTGTTGGTGTCATAAATTTCAACTTCATTTCATGTCCCTCATGCCTCAAATAAAGGGAACCTTTATCAAGATTGAGCGTTTTAAAATGAAGCCATGCCAATCTCAAAAGAAGATGACAAGAGTTCGTGGAGCAATATCAGATAATACTTCTTGCACACATTGTCCCGTACTGAATTTGATCCTTGCTTGATTCGAGTGAATGCTTGTTGGTAACTTGAGTTTCTCCACCAATCTTTGGCTTACAACAGTGTTGTCGCTTTCGTAAACGAATGCAACTAAACATGGGAGGCCTTTGATTAAACACCTTGTTTCTCTACTACCTTTTCCACCATCTTTATCTTTTCTTCCTTTTCTTTTTCTTTAATTTCCATTCCTTCCACAGTTTATATTTCTTCCTTTTCTATTCTTTCTTTTTCTATTTTCTCCTTCAGCCTATGTTGATCCTTACTGGCTTGTGTTGGTGTCATAAATTTCAACTTCATTTCATGTCCCTCATGCCTCAAATAAAGGGAACCTTTATCAAGATTGAGCGTTTTAAAATGAAGCCATGCCAATCTCAAAAGAAGATGACAAGAGTTCGTGGAGCAATATCAGATAATACTTCTTGCACACATTGTCCCGTACTGAATTTGATCCTTGCTTGATTCGAGTGAATGCTTGTTGGTAACTTGAGTTTCTCCACCAATCTTTGGCTTACAACAGTGTTGTCGCTTTCGTAAACGAATGCAACTAAACATGGGAGGCCTTTGATTAAACACCTTGTTTCTCTACTACCTTTTCCACCATCTTTATCTTTTCTTCCTTTTCTTTTTCTTTAATTTCCATTCCTTCCACAGTTTATATTTCTTCCTTTTCTATTCTTTCTTTTTCTATTTTCTCCTTCAGCCTATGTTGATCCTTACTGGCTTGTGTTGGTGTCATAAATTTCAACTTCATTTCATGTCCCTCATGCCTCAAATAAAGGGAACCTTTATCAAGATTGAGCGTTTTAAAATGAAGCCATGCCAATCTCAAAAGAAGATGACAAGAGTTCGTGGAGCAATATCAGATAATACTTCTTGCACACATTGTCCCGTACTGAATTTGATCCTTGCTTGATTCGAGTGAATGCTTGTTGGTAACTTGAGTTTCTCCACCAATCTTTGGCTTACAACAGTGTTGTCGCTTTCGTAAACGAATGCAACTAAACATGGGAGGCCTTTGATTAAACACCTTGTTTCTCTACTACCTTTTCCACCATCTTTATCTTTTCTTCCTTTTCTTTTTCTTTAATTTCCATTCCTTCCACAGTTTATATTTCTTCCTTTTCTATTCTTTCTTTTTCTATTTTCTCCTTCAGCCTATGTTGATCCTTACTGGCTTGTGTTGGTGTCATAAATTTCAACTTCATTTCATGTCCCTCATGCCTCAAATAAAGGGAACCTTTATCAAGATTGAGCGTTTTAAAATGAAGCCATGCCAATCTCAAAAGAAGATGACAAGAGTTCGTGGAGCAATATCAGATAATACTTCTTGCACACATTGTCCCGTACTGAATTTGATCCTTGCTTGATTCGAGTGAAAGCTTGTTGGTAACTTGAGTTTCTCCACCAATCTTTGGCTTACAACAGTGTTGTCGCTTTCGTAAACGAATGCAACTAAACATGGGAGGCCTTTGATTAAACACCTTGTTTCTCTACTACCTTTTCCACCATCTTTATCTTTTCTTCCTTTTCTTTTTCTTTAATTTCCATTCCTTCCACAGTTTATATTTCTTCCTTTTCTATTCTTTCTTTTTCTATTTTCTCCTTCAGCCTATGTTGATCCTTACTGGCTTGTGTTGGTGTCATAAATTTCAACTTCATTTCATGTCCCTCATGCCTCAAATAAAGGGAACCTTTATCAAGATTGAGCGTTTTAAAATGAAGCCATGCCAATCTCAAAAGAAGATGACAAGAGTTCGTGTGAGCAATATCAGATAATACTTCTTGCACACATTGTCCCGTACTGAATTTGATCCTTGCTTGATTCGAGTGAATGCTTGTTGGTAACTTGAGTTTCTCCACCAATCTTTGGCTTACAACAGTGTTGTCGCTTTCGTAAACGAATGCAACTAAACATGGGAGGCCTTTGATTAAACACCTTGTTTCTCTACTACCTTTTCCACCATCTTTATCTTTTCTTCCTTTTCTTTTTCTTTAATTTCCATTCCTTCCACAGTTTATATTTCTTCCTTTTCTATTCTTTCTTTTTCTATTTTCTCCTTCAGCCTATGTTGATCCTTACTGGCTTGTGTTGGTGTCATAAATTTCAACTTCATTTCATGTCCCTCATGCCTCAAATAAAGGGAACCTTTATCAAGATTGAGCGTTTTAAAATGAAGCCATGCCAATCTCAAAAGAAGATGACAAGAGTTCGTGGGAGCAATATCAGATAATACTTCTTGCACACATTGTCCCGTACTGAATTTGATCCTTGCTTGATTCGAGTGAAGCTTGTTGGTAACTTGAGTTTCTCCACCAATCTTTGGCTTACAACAGTGTTGTCGCTTTCGTAAACGAATGCAACTAAACATGGGAGGCCTTTGATTAAACACCTTGTTTCTCTACTACCTTTTCCACCATCTTTATCTTTTCTTCCTTTTCTTTTTCTTTAATTTCCATTCCTTCCACAGTTTATATTTCTTCCTTTTCTATTCTTTCTTTTTCTATTTTCTCCTTCAGCCTATGTTGATCCTTACTGGCTTGTGTTGGTGTCATAAATTTCAACTTCATTTCATGTCCCTCATGCCTCAAATAAAGGGAACCTTTATCAAGATTGAGCGTTTTAAAATGAAGCCATGCCAATCTCAAAAGAAGATGACAAGAGTTCGTGGAGCAATATCAGATAATACTTCTTGCACACATTGTCCCGTACTGAATTTGATCCTTGCTTGATTCGAGTGAATGCTTGTTGGTAACTTGAGTTTCTCCACCAATCTTTGGCTTACAACAGTGTTGTCGCTTTCGTAAACGAATGCAACTAAACATGGGAGGCCTTTGATTAAACACCTTGTTTCTCTACTACCTTTTCCACCATCTTTATCTTTTCTTCCTTTTCTTTTTCTTTAATTTCCATTCCTTCCACAGTTTATATTTCTTCCTTTTCTATTCTTTCTTTTTCTATTTTCTCCTTCAGCCTATGTTGATCCTTACTGGCTTGTGTTGGTGTCATAAATTTCAACTTCATTTCATGTCCCTCATGCCTCAAATAAAGGGAACCTTTATCAAGATTGAGCGTTTTAAAATGAAGCCATGCCAATCTCAAAAGAAGATGACAAGAGTTCGTGGAGCAATATCAGATAATACTTCTTGCACACATTGTCCCGTACTGAATTTGATCCTTGCTTGATTCGAGTGAAAGCTTGTTGGTAACTTGAGTTTCTCCACCAATCTTTGGCTTACAACAGTGTTGTCGCTTTCGTAAACGAATGCAACTAAACATGGGAGGCCTTTGATTAAACACCTTGTTTCTCTACTACCTTTTCCACCATCTTTATCTTTTCTTCCTTTTCTTTTTCTTTAATTTCCATTCCTTCCACAGTTTATATTTCTTCCTTTTCTATTCTTTCTTTTTCTATTTTCTCCTTCAGCCTATGTTGATCCTTACTGGCTTGTGTTGGTGTCATAAATTTCAACTTCATTTCATGTCCCTCATGCCTCAAATAAAGGGAACCTTTATCAAGATTGAGCGTTTTAAAATGAAGCCATGCCAATCTCAAAAGAAGATGACAAGAGTTCGTGGAGCAATATCAGATAATACTTCTTGCACACATTGTCCCGTACTGAATTTGATCCTTGCTTGATTCGAGTGAATGCTTGTTGGTAACTGAGTTTCTCCACCAATCTTTGGCTTACAACAGTGTTGTCGCTTTCGTAAACGAATGCAACTAAACATGGGAGGCCTTTGATTAAACACCTTGTTTCTCTACTACCTTTTCCACCATCTTTATCTTTTCTTCCTTTTCTTTTTCTTTAATTTCCATTCCTTCCACAGTTTATATTTCTTCCTTTTCTATTCTTTCTTTTTCTATTTTCTCCTTCAGCCTATGTTGATCCTTACTGGCTTGTGTTGGTGTCATAAATTTCAACTTCATTTCATGTCCCTCATGCCTCAAATAAAGGGAACCTTTATCAAGATTGAGCGTTTTAAAATGAAGCCATGCCAATCTCAAAAGAAGATGACAAGAGTTCGTGGGAGCAATATCAGATAATACTTCTTCACACATTGTCCCGTACTGAATTTGATCCTTGCTTGATTCGAGTGAAAGCTTGTTGGTAACTGAGTTTCTCCACCAATCTTTGGCTTACAACAGTGTTGTCGCTTTCGTAAACGAATGCAACTAAACATGGGAGGCCTTTGATTAAACACCTTGTTTCTCTACTACCTTTTCCACCATCTTTATCTTTTCTTCCTTTTCTTTTTCTTTAATTTCCATTCCTTCCACAGTTTATATTTCTTCCTTTTCTATTCTTTCTTTTTCTATTTTCTCCTTCAGCCTATGTTGATCCTTACTGGCTTGTGTTGGTGTCATAAATTTCAACTTCATTTCATGTCCCTCATGCCTCAAATAAAGGGAACCTTTATCAAGATTGAGCGTTTTAAAATGAAGCCATGCCAATCTCAAAAGAAGATGACAAGAGTTCGTGGGAGCAATATCAGATAATACTTCTTGCACACATTGTCCCGTACTGAATTTGATCCTTGCTTGATTCGAGTGAAGCTTGTTGGTAACTTGAGTTTCTCCACCAATCTTTGGCTTACAACAGTGTTGTCGCTTTCGTAAACGAATGCAACTAAACATGGGAGGCCTTTGATTAAACACCTTGTTTCTCTACTACCTTTTCCACCATCTTTATCTTTTCTTCCTTTTCTTTTTCTTTAATTTCCATTCCTTCCACAGTTTATATTTCTTCCTTTTCTATTCTTTCTTTTTCTATTTTCTCCTTCAGCCTATGTTGATCCTTACTGGCTTGTGTTGGTGTCATAAATTTCAACTTCATTTCATGTCCCTCATGCCTCAAATAAAGGGAACCTTTATCAAGATTGAGCGTTTTAAAATGAAGCCATGCCAATCTCAAAAGAAGATGACAAGAGTTCGTGTGAGCAATATCAGATAATACTTCTTGCACACATTGTCCCGTACTGAATTTGATCCTTGCTTGATTCGAGTGAAGCTTGTTGGTAACTGAGTTTCTCCACCAATCTTTGGCTTACAACAGTGTTGTCGCTTTCGTAAACGAATGCAACTAAACATGGGAGGCCTTTGATTAAACACCTTGTTTCTCTACTACCTTTTCCACCATCTTTATCTTTTCTTCCTTTTCTTTTTCTTTAATTTCCATTCCTTCCACAGTTTATATTTCTTCCTTTTCTATTCTTTCTTTTTCTATTTTCTCCTTCAGCCTATGTTGATCCTTACTGGCTTGTGTTGGTGTCATAAATTTCAACTTCATTTCATGTCCCTCATGCCTCAAATAAAGGGAACCTTTATCAAGATTGAGCGTTTTAAAATGAAGCCATGCCAATCTCAAAAGAAGATGACAAGAGTTCGTGGAGCAATATCAGATAATACTTCTTCACACATTGTCCCGTACTGAATTTGATCCTTGCTTGATTCGAGTGAAGCTTGTTGGTAACTGAGTTTCTCCACCAATCTTTGGCTTACAACATGTTGTCGCTTTCGTAAACGAATGCAACTAAACATGGGAGGCCTTTGATTAAACACCTTGTTTCTCTACTACCTTTTCCACCATCTTTATCTTTTCTTCCTTTTCTTTTTCTTTAATTTCCATTCCTTCCACAGTTTATATTTCTTCCTTTTCTATTCTTTCTTTTTCTATTTTCTCCTTCAGCCTATGTTGATCCTTACTGGCTTGTGTTGGTGTCATAAATTTCAACTTCATTTCATGTCCCTCATGCCTCAAATAAAGGGAACCTTTATCAAGATTGAGCGTTTTAAAATGAAGCCATGCCAATCTCAAAAGAAGATGACAAGAGTTCGTGGAGCAATATCAGATAATACTTCTTGCACACATTGTCCCGTACTGAATTTGATCCTTGCTTGATTCGAGTGAAAGCTTGTTGGTAACTGAGTTTCTCCACCAATCTTTGGCTTACAACAGTGTTGTCGCTTTCGTAAACGAATGCAACTAAACATGGGAGGCCTTTGATTAAACACCTTGTTTCTCTACTACCTTTTCCACCATCTTTATCTTTTCTTCCTTTTCTTTTTCTTTAATTTCCATTCCTTCCACAGTTTATATTTCTTCCTTTTCTATTCTTTCTTTTTCTATTTTCTCCTTCAGCCTATGTTGATCCTTACTGGCTTGTGTTGGTGTCATAAATTTCAACTTCATTTCATGTCCCTCATGCCTCAAATAAAGGGAACCTTTATCAAGATTGAGCGTTTTAAAATGAAGCCATGCCAATCTCAAAAGAAGATGACAAGAGTTCGTGTGAGCAATATCAGATAATACTTCTTGCACACATTGTCCCGTACTGAATTTGATCCTTGCTTGATTCGAGTGAATGCTTGTTGGTAACTGAGTTTCTCCACCAATCTTTGGCTTACAACAGTGTTGTCGCTTTCGTAAACGAATGCAACTAAACATGGGAGGCCTTTGATTAAACACCTTGTTTCTCTACTACCTTTTCCACCATCTTTATCTTTTCTTCCTTTTCTTTTTCTTTAATTTCCATTCCTTCCACAGTTTATATTTCTTCCTTTTCTATTCTTTCTTTTTCTATTTTCTCCTTCAGCCTATGTTGATCCTTACTGGCTTGTGTTGGTGTCATAAATTTCAACTTCATTTCATGTCCCTCATGCCTCAAATAAAGGGAACCTTTATCAAGATTGAGCGTTTTAAAATGAAGCCATGCCAATCTCAAAAGAAGATGACAAGAGTTCGTGGGAGCAATATCAGATAATACTTCTTCACACATTGTCCCGTACTGAATTTGATCCTTGCTTGATTCGAGTGAAAGCTTGTTGGTAACTGAGTTTCTCCACCAATCTTTGGCTTACAACATGTTGTCGCTTTCGTAAACGAATGCAACTAAACATGGGAGGCCTTTGATTAAACACCTTGTTTCTCTACTACCTTTTCCACCATCTTTATCTTTTCTTCCTTTTCTTTTTCTTTAATTTCCATTCCTTCCACAGTTTATATTTCTTCCTTTTCTATTCTTTCTTTTTCTATTTTCTCCTTCAGCCTATGTTGATCCTTACTGGCTTGTGTTGGTGTCATAAATTTCAACTTCATTTCATGTCCCTCATGCCTCAAATAAAGGGAACCTTTATCAAGATTGAGCGTTTTAAAATGAAGCCATGCCAATCTCAAAAGAAGATGACAAGAGTTCGTGGAGCAATATCAGATAATACTTCTTGCACACATTGTCCCGTACTGAATTTGATCCTTGCTTGATTCGAGTGAATGCTTGTTGGTAACTGAGTTTCTCCACCAATCTTTGGCTTACAACAGTGTTGTCGCTTTCGTAAACGAATGCAACTAAACATGGGAGGCCTTTGATTAAACACCTTGTTTCTCTACTACCTTTTCCACCATCTTTATCTTTTCTTCCTTTTCTTTTTCTTTAATTTCCATTCCTTCCACAGTTTATATTTCTTCCTTTTCTATTCTTTCTTTTTCTATTTTCTCCTTCAGCCTATGTTGATCCTTACTGGCTTGTGTTGGTGTCATAAATTTCAACTTCATTTCATGTCCCTCATGCCTCAAATAAAGGGAACCTTTATCAAGATTGAGCGTTTTAAAATGAAGCCATGCCAATCTCAAAAGAAGATGACAAGAGTTCGTGGAGCAATATCAGATAATACTTCTTGCACACATTGTCCCGTACTGAATTTGATCCTTGCTTGATTCGAGTGAATGCTTGTTGGTAACTGAGTTTCTCCACCAATCTTTGGCTTACAACAGTGTTGTCGCTTTCGTAAACGAATGCAACTAAACATGGGAGGCCTTTGATTAAACACCTTGTTTCTCTACTACCTTTTCCACCATCTTTATCTTTTCTTCCTTTTCTTTTTCTTTAATTTCCATTCCTTCCACAGTTTATATTTCTTCCTTTTCTATTCTTTCTTTTTCTATTTTCTCCTTCAGCCTATGTTGATCCTTACTGGCTTGTGTTGGTGTCATAAATTTCAACTTCATTTCATGTCCCTCATGCCTCAAATAAAGGGAACCTTTATCAAGATTGAGCGTTTTAAAATGAAGCCATGCCAATCTCAAAAGAAGATGACAAGAGTTCGTGGAGCAATATCAGATAATACTTCTTGCACACATTGTCCCGTACTGAATTTGATCCTTGCTTGATTCGAGTGAAGCTTGTTGGTAACTGAGTTTCTCCACCAATCTTTGGCTTACAACATGTTGTCGCTTTCGTAAACGAATGCAACTAAACATGGGAGGCCTTTGATTAAACACCTTGTTTCTCTACTACCTTTTCCACCATCTTTATCTTTTCTTCCTTTTCTTTTTCTTTAATTTCCATTCCTTCCACAGTTTATATTTCTTCCTTTTCTATTCTTTCTTTTTCTATTTTCTCCTTCAGCCTATGTTGATCCTTACTGGCTTGTGTTGGTGTCATAAATTTCAACTTCATTTCATGTCCCTCATGCCTCAAATAAAGGGAACCTTTATCAAGATTGAGCGTTTTAAAATGAAGCCATGCCAATCTCAAAAGAAGATGACAAGAGTTCGTGGGAGCAATATCAGATAATACTTCTTGCACACATTGTCCCGTACTGAATTTGATCCTTGCTTGATTCGAGTGAAAGCTTGTTGGTAACTTGAGTTTCTCCACCAATCTTTGGCTTACAACATGTTGTCGCTTTCGTAAACGAATGCAACTAAACATGGGAGGCCTTTGATTAAACACCTTGTTTCTCTACTACCTTTTCCACCATCTTTATCTTTTCTTCCTTTTCTTTTTCTTTAATTTCCATTCCTTCCACAGTTTATATTTCTTCCTTTTCTATTCTTTCTTTTTCTATTTTCTCCTTCAGCCTATGTTGATCCTTACTGGCTTGTGTTGGTGTCATAAATTTCAACTTCATTTCATGTCCCTCATGCCTCAAATAAAGGGAACCTTTATCAAGATTGAGCGTTTTAAAATGAAGCCATGCCAATCTCAAAAGAAGATGACAAGAGTTCGTGGAGCAATATCAGATAATACTTCTTCACACATTGTCCCGTACTGAATTTGATCCTTGCTTGATTCGAGTGAAAGCTTGTTGGTAACTGAGTTTCTCCACCAATCTTTGGCTTACAACAGTGTTGTCGCTTTCGTAAACGAATGCAACTAAACATGGGAGGCCTTTGATTAAACACCTTGTTTCTCTACTACCTTTTCCACCATCTTTATCTTTTCTTCCTTTTCTTTTTCTTTAATTTCCATTCCTTCCACAGTTTATATTTCTTCCTTTTCTATTCTTTCTTTTTCTATTTTCTCCTTCAGCCTATGTTGATCCTTACTGGCTTGTGTTGGTGTCATAAATTTCAACTTCATTTCATGTCCCTCATGCCTCAAATAAAGGGAACCTTTATCAAGATTGAGCGTTTTAAAATGAAGCCATGCCAATCTCAAAAGAAGATGACAAGAGTTCGTGGGAGCAATATCAGATAATACTTCTTCACACATTGTCCCGTACTGAATTTGATCCTTGCTTGATTCGAGTGAAAGCTTGTTGGTAACTGAGTTTCTCCACCAATCTTTGGCTTACAACATGTTGTCGCTTTCGTAAACGAATGCAACTAAACATGGGAGGCCTTTGATTAAACACCTTGTTTCTCTACTACCTTTTCCACCATCTTTATCTTTTCTTCCTTTTCTTTTTCTTTAATTTCCATTCCTTCCACAGTTTATATTTCTTCCTTTTCTATTCTTTCTTTTTCTATTTTCTCCTTCAGCCTATGTTGATCCTTACTGGCTTGTGTTGGTGTCATAAATTTCAACTTCATTTCATGTCCCTCATGCCTCAAATAAAGGGAACCTTTATCAAGATTGAGCGTTTTAAAATGAAGCCATGCCAATCTCAAAAGAAGATGACAAGAGTTCGTGGGAGCAATATCAGATAATACTTCTTCACACATTGTCCCGTACTGAATTTGATCCTTGCTTGATTCGAGTGAAAGCTTGTTGGTAACTGAGTTTCTCCACCAATCTTTGGCTTACAACATTGTTGTCGCTTTCGTAAACGAATGCAACTAAACATGGGAGGCCTTTGATTAAACACCTTGTTTCTCTACTACCTTTTCCACCATCTTTATCTTTTCTTCCTTTTCTTTTTCTTTAATTTCCATTCCTTCCACAGTTTATATTTCTTCCTTTTCTATTCTTTCTTTTTCTATTTTCTCCTTCAGCCTATGTTGATCCTTACTGGCTTGTTTGGTGTCATAAATTTCAACTTCATTTCATGTCCCTCATGCCTCAAATAAAGGGAACCTTTATCAAGATTGAGCGTTTTAAAATGAAGCCATGCCAATCTCAAAAGAAGATGACAAGAGTTCGTGGAGCAATATCAGATAATACTTCTTCACACATTGTCCCGTACTGAATTTGATCCTTGCTTGATTCGAGTGAAGCTTGTTGGTAACTGAGTTTCTCCACCAATCTTTGGCTTACAACAGTGTTGTCGCTTTCGTAAACGAATGCAACTAAACATGGGAGGCCTTTGATTAAACACCTTGTTTCTCTACTACCTTTTCCACCATCTTTATCTTTTCTTCCTTTTCTTTTTCTTTAATTTCCATTCCTTCCACAGTTTATATTTCTTCCTTTTCTATTCTTTCTTTTTCTATTTTCTCCTTCAGCCTATGTTGATCCTTACTGGCTTGTGTTGGTGTCATAAATTTCAACTTCATTTCATGTCCCTCATGCCTCAAATAAAGGGAACCTTTATCAAGATTGAGCGTTTTAAAATGAAGCCATGCCAATCTCAAAAGAAGATGACAAGAGTTCGTGGGAGCAATATCAGATAATACTTCTTGCACACATTGTCCCGTACTGAATTTGATCCTTGCTTGATTCGAGTGAAGCTTGTTGGTAACTGAGTTTCTCCACCAATCTTTGGCTTACAACATGTTGTCGCTTTCGTAAACGAATGCAACTAAACATGGGAGGCCTTTGATTAAACACCTTGTTTCTCTACTACCTTTTCCACCATCTTTATCTTTTCTTCCTTTTCTTTTTCTTTAATTTCCATTCCTTCCACAGTTTATATTTCTTCCTTTTCTATTCTTTCTTTTTCTATTTTCTCCTTCAGCCTATGTTGATCCTTACTGGCTTGTTTGGTGTCATAAATTTCAACTTCATTTCATGTCCCTCATGCCTCAAATAAAGGGAACCTTTATCAAGATTGAGCGTTTTAAAATGAAGCCATGCCAATCTCAAAAGAAGATGACAAGAGTTCGTGGGAGCAATATCAGATAATACTTCTTGCACACATTGTCCCGTACTGAATTTGATCCTTGCTTGATTCGAGTGAAGCTTGTTGGTAACTTGAGTTTCTCCACCAATCTTTGGCTTACAACATGTTGTCGCTTTCGTAAACGAATGCAACTAAACATGGGAGGCCTTTGATTAAACACCTTGTTTCTCTACTACCTTTTCCACCATCTTTATCTTTTCTTCCTTTTCTTTTTCTTTAATTTCCATTCCTTCCACAGTTTATATTTCTTCCTTTTCTATTCTTTCTTTTTCTATTTTCTCCTTCAGCCTATGTTGATCCTTACTGGCTTGTGTTGGTGTCATAAATTTCAACTTCATTTCATGTCCCTCATGCCTCAAATAAAGGGAACCTTTATCAAGATTGAGCGTTTTAAAATGAAGCCATGCCAATCTCAAAAGAAGATGACAAGAGTTCGTGGGAGCAATATCAGATAATACTTCTTCACACATTGTCCCGTACTGAATTTGATCCTTGCTTGATTCGAGTGAAAGCTTGTTGGTAACTTGAGTTTCTCCACCAATCTTTGGCTTACAACATGTTGTCGCTTTCGTAAACGAATGCAACTAAACATGGGAGGCCTTTGATTAAACACCTTGTTTCTCTACTACCTTTTCCACCATCTTTATCTTTTCTTCCTTTTCTTTTTCTTTAATTTCCATTCCTTCCACAGTTTATATTTCTTCCTTTTCTATTCTTTCTTTTTCTATTTTCTCCTTCAGCCTATGTTGATCCTTACTGGCTTGTGTTGGTGTCATAAATTTCAACTTCATTTCATGTCCCTCATGCCTCAAATAAAGGGAACCTTTATCAAGATTGAGCGTTTTAAAATGAAGCCATGCCAATCTCAAAAGAAGATGACAAGAGTTCGTGGGAGCAATATCAGATAATACTTCTTCACACATTGTCCCGTACTGAATTTGATCCTTGCTTGATTCGAGTGAAAGCTTGTTGGTAACTTGAGTTTCTCCACCAATCTTTGGCTTACAACATTGTTGTCGCTTTCGTAAACGAATGCAACTAAACATGGGAGGCCTTTGATTAAACACCTTGTTTCTCTACTACCTTTTCCACCATCTTTATCTTTTCTTCCTTTTCTTTTTCTTTAATTTCCATTCCTTCCACAGTTTATATTTCTTCCTTTTCTATTCTTTCTTTTTCTATTTTCTCCTTCAGCCTATGTTGATCCTTACTGGCTTGTGTTGGTGTCATAAATTTCAACTTCATTTCATGTCCCTCATGCCTCAAATAAAGGGAACCTTTATCAAGATTGAGCGTTTTAAAATGAAGCCATGCCAATCTCAAAAGAAGATGACAAGAGTTCGTGGGAGCAATATCAGATAATACTTCTTCACACATTGTCCCGTACTGAATTTGATCCTTGCTTGATTCGAGTGAAAGCTTGTTGGTAACTGAGTTTCTCCACCAATCTTTGGCTTACAACATTGTTGTCGCTTTCGTAAACGAATGCAACTAAACATGGGAGGCCTTTGATTAAACACCTTGTTTCTCTACTACCTTTTCCACCATCTTTATCTTTTCTTCCTTTTCTTTTTCTTTAATTTCCATTCCTTCCACAGTTTATATTTCTTCCTTTTCTATTCTTTCTTTTTCTATTTTCTCCTTCAGCCTATGTTGATCCTTACTGGCTTGTCTGGTGTCATAAATTTCAACTTCATTTCATGTCCCTCATGCCTCAAATAAAGGGAACCTTTATCAAGATTGAGCGTTTTAAAATGAAGCCATGCCAATCTCAAAAGAAGATGACAAGAGTTCGTGGGAGCAATATCAGATAATACTTCTTTCACACATTGTCCCGTACTGAATTTGATCCTTGCTTGATTCGAGTGAAAGCTTGTTGGTAACTGAGTTTCTCCACCAATCTTTGGCTTACAACATTGTTGTCGCTTTCGTAAACGAATGCAACTAAACATGGGAGGCCTTTGATTAAACACCTTGTTTCTCTACTACCTTTTCCACCATCTTTATCTTTTCTTCCTTTTCTTTTTCTTTAATTTCCATTCCTTCCACAGTTTATATTTCTTCCTTTTCTATTCTTTCTTTTTCTATTTTCTCCTTCAGCCTATGTTGATCCTTACTGGCTTGTTTGGTGTCATAAATTTCAACTTCATTTCATGTCCCTCATGCCTCAAATAAAGGGAACCTTTATCAAGATTGAGCGTTTTAAAATGAAGCCATGCCAATCTCAAAAGAAGATGACAAGAGTTCGTGGGAGCAATATCAGATAATACTTCTTCACACATTGTCCCGTACTGAATTTGATCCTTGCTTGATTCGAGTGAAAGCTTGTTGGTAACTTGAGTTTCTCCACCAATCTTTGGCTTACAACAGTGTTGTCGCTTTCGTAAACGAATGCAACTAAACATGGGAGGCCTTTGATTAAACACCTTGTTTCTCTACTACCTTTTCCACCATCTTTATCTTTTCTTCCTTTTCTTTTTCTTTAATTTCCATTCCTTCCACAGTTTATATTTCTTCCTTTTCTATTCTTTCTTTTTCTATTTTCTCCTTCAGCCTATGTTGATCCTTACTGGCTTGTCTGGTGTCATAAATTTCAACTTCATTTCATGTCCCTCATGCCTCAAATAAAGGGAACCTTTATCAAGATTGAGCGTTTTAAAATGAAGCCATGCCAATCTCAAAAGAAGATGACAAGAGTTCGTGGGAGCAATATCACATAATACTTCTTTCACACATTGTCCCGTACTGAATTTGATCCTTGCTTGATTCGATGAAAGCTTGTTGGTAACTTGAGTTTCTCCACCAATCTTTGGCTTACAACATTGTTGTCGCTTTCGTAAACGAATGCAACTAAACATGGGAGGCCTTTGATTAAACACCTTGTTTCTCTACTACCTTTTCCACCATCTTTATCTTTTCTTCCTTTTCTTTTTCTTTAATTTCCATTCCTTCCACAGTTTATATTTCTTCCTTTTCTATTCTTTCTTTTTCTATTTTCTCCTTCAGCCTATGTTGATCCTTACTGGCTTGTCTTGGTGTCATAAATTTCAACTTCATTTCATGTCCCTCATGCCTCAAATAAAGGGAACCTTTATCAAGATTGAGCGTTTTAAAATGAAGCCATGCCAATCTCAAAAGAAGATGACAAGAGTTCGTGGGAGCAATATCAATAATACTTCTTCACACATTGTCCCGTACTGAATTTGATCCTTGCTTGATTCGAGTGAAAGCTTGTTGGTAACTTGAGTTTCTCCACCAATCTTTGGCTTACAACATTGTTGTCGCTTTCGTAAACGAATGCAACTAAACATGGGAGGCCTTTGATTAAACACCTTGTTTCTCTACTACCTTTTCCACCATCTTTATCTTTTCTTCCTTTTCTTTTTCTTTAATTTCCATTCCTTCCACAGTTTATATTTCTTCCTTTTCTATTCTTTCTTTTTCTATTTTCTCCTTCAGCCTATGTTGATCCTTACTGGCTTGTCTTGGTGTCATAAATTTCAACTTCATTTCATGTCCCTCATGCCTCAAATAAAGGGAACCTTTATCAAGATTGAGCGTTTTAAAATGAAGCCATGCCATCTCAAAAGAAGATGACAAGAGTTCGTGGGAGCAATATCAATAATACTTCTTTCACACATTGTCCCGTACTGAATTTGATCCTTGCTTGATTCGAGTGAAAGCTTGTTGGTAACTGAGTTTCTCCACCAATCTTTGGCTTACAACATTGTTGTCGCTTTCGTAAACGAATGCAACTAAACATGGGAGGCCTTTGATTAAACACCTTGTTTCTCTACTACCTTTTCCACCATCTTTATCTTTTCTTCCTTTTCTTTTTCTTTAATTTCCATTCCTTCCACAGTTTATATTTCTTCCTTTTCTATTCTTTCTTTTTCTATTTTCTCCTTCAGCCTATGTTGATCCTTACTGGCTTGTTTGGTGTCATAAATTTCAACTTCATTTCATGTCCCTCATGCCTCAAATAAAGGGAACCTTTATCAAGATTGAGCGTTTTAAAATGAAGCCATGCCATCTCAAAAGAAGATGACAAGAGTTCGTGGGAGCAATATCAATAATACTTCTTTCACACATTGTCCCGTACTGAATTTGATCCTTGCTTGATTCGAGTGAAAGCTTGTTGGTAACTTGAGTTTCTCCACCAATCTTTGGCTTACAACATGTTGTCGCTTTCGTAAACGAATGCAACTAAACATGGGAGGCCTTTGATTAAACACCTTGTTTCTCTACTACCTTTTCCACCATCTTTATCTTTTCTTCCTTTTCTTTTTCTTTAATTTCCATTCCTTCCACAGTTTATATTTCTTCCTTTTCTATTCTTTCTTTTTCTATTTTCTCCTTCAGCCTATGTTGATCCTTACTGGCTTGTTTGGTGTCATAAATTTCAACTTCATTTCATGTCCCTCATGCCTCAAATAAAGGGAACCTTTATCAAGATTGAGCGTTTTAAAATGAAGCCATGCCAATCTCAAAAGAAGATGACAAGAGTTCGTGGGAGCAATATCAGATAATACTTCTTCACACATTGTCCCGTACTGAATTTGATCCTTGCTTGATTCGAGTGAAGCTTGTTGGTAACTTGAGTTTCTCCACCAATCTTTGGCTTACAACATTGTTGTCGCTTTCGTAAACGAATGCAACTAAACATGGGAGGCCTTTGATTAAACACCTTGTTTCTCTACTACCTTTTCCACCATCTTTATCTTTTCTTCCTTTTCTTTTTCTTAATTTCCATTCCTTCCACAGTTTATATTTCTTCCTTTTCTATTCTTTCTTTTTCTATTTTCTCCTTCAGCCTATGTTGATCCTTACTGGCTTGTCTTGGTGTCATAAATTTCAACTTCATTTCATGTCCCTCATGCCTCAAATAAAGGGAACCTTTATCAAGATTGAGCGTTTTAAAATGAAGCCATGCCAATCTCAAAAGAAGATGACAAGAGTTCGTGGAGCAATATCACATAATACTTCTTCACACATTGTCCCGTACTGAATTTGATCCTTGCTTGATTCGAGTGAAAGCTTGTTGGTAACTGAGTTTCTCCACCAATCTTTGGCTTACAACATGTTGTCGCTTTCGTAAACGAATGCAACTAAACATGGGAGGCCTTTGATTAAACACCTTGTTTCTCTACTACCTTTTCCACCATCTTTATCTTTTCTTCCTTTTCTTTTTCTTAATTTCCATTCCTTCCACAGTTTATATTTCTTCCTTTTCTATTCTTTCTTTTTCTATTTTCTCCTTCAGCCTATGTTGATCCTTACTGGCTTGTTTGGTGTCATAAATTTCAACTTCATTTCATGTCCCTCATGCCTCAAATAAAGGAACCTTTATCAAGATTGAGCGTTTTAAAATGAAGCCATGCCAATCTCAAAAGAAGATGACAAGAGTTCGTGGGAGCAATATCAATAATACTTCTTTCACACATTGTCCCGTACTGAATTTGATCCTTGCTTGATTCGAGTGAAAGCTTGTTGGTAACTGAGTTTCTCCACCAATCTTTGGCTTACAACATGTTGTCGCTTTCGTAAACGAATGCAACTAAACATGGGAGGCCTTTGATTAAACACCTTGTTTCTCTACTACCTTTTCCACCATCTTTATCTTTTCTTCCTTTTCTTTTTCTTTAATTTCCATTCCTTCCACAGTTTATATTTCTTCCTTTTCTATTCTTTCTTTTTCTATTTTCTCCTTCAGCCTATGTTGATCCTTACTGGCTTGTTGGTGTCATAAATTTCAACTTCATTTCATGTCCCTCATGCCTCAAATAAAGGGAACCTTTATCAAGATTGAGCGTTTTAAAATGAAGCCATGCCAATCTCAAAAGAAGATGACAAGAGTTCGTGGAGCAATATCAGATAATACTTCTTGCACACATTGTCCCGTACTGAATTTGATCCTTGCTTGATTCGAGTGAAGCTTGTTGGTAACTTGAGTTTCTCCACCAATCTTTGGCTTACAACAGTGTTGTCGCTTTCGTAAACGAATGCAACTAAACATGGGGCCTTTGATTAAACACCTTGTTTCTCTACTACCTTTTCCATCATCTTTATCTTTTCTTCCTTTTCTTTTTCTTCAATTTCCATTCCTTCCACAGTTTATATTTCTTCCTTTTCTATTCTTTCTTTTCTATTTTCTCCTTCAGCCTATGTTGATCCTTACTGGCTTGTCTTGGTGTCATAAATTTCAACTTCATTTCATGTCCCTCATGCCTCAAATAAAGGAACCTTATCAAGATTGAGCGTTTTAAAATGAAGCCATGCCAATCTCAAAGAAGATGACAAGAGTTCGTGGGAGCAATATCAATAATACTTCTTCACACATTGTCCCGTACTGAATTTGATCCTTGCTTGATTCGATGAAGCTTGTTGGTAACTTGAGTTTCTCCACCAATCTTTGGCTTACAACAGTGTTGTCGCTTTCGTAAACGAATGCAACTAAACATGGGGCCTTTGATTAAACACCTTGTTTCTCTACTACCTTTTCCACCATCTTTATCTTTTCTTCCTTTTCTTTTCTTTAATTTCCATTCCTTCCACAGTTTATATTTCTTCCTTTCTATTCTTTCTTTTTCTATTTTCTCCTTCAGCCTATGTTGATCCTTACTGGCTTGTCTGGTGTCATAAATTTCAACTTCATTTCATGTCCCTCATGCCTCAAATAAAGGGAACCTTTATCAAGATTGAGCGTTTTAAAATGAAGCCATGCCAATCTCAAAAGAAGATGACAAGAGTTGTGGAGCAATATCAGATAATACTTCTTGCACACATTGTCCCGTACTGAATTTGATCCTTGCTTGATTCGAGTGAAGCTTGTTGGTAACTTGAGTTTCTCCACCAATCTTTGGCTTACAACAGTGTTGTCGCTTTCGTAAACGAATGCAACTAAACATGGGTGGCCTTTGATTAAACACCTTGTTTCTCTACTACCTTTTCCATCATCTTTATCTTTCTTCCTTTTCTTTTTCTTCAATTTCCATTCCTTCCACAGTTTATATTTCTTCCTTTTCTATTCTTTCTTTTTCTATTTTCTCCTTCAGCCTATGTTGATCCTTACTGGCTTGTCTTGGTGTCATAAATTTCAACTTCATTTCATGTCCCTCATGCCTCAAATAAAGGAACCTTATCAAGATTGAGCGTTTTAAAATGAAGCCATGCCAATCTCAAAAGAAGATGACAAGAGTTCGTGGAGCAATATCAATAATACTTCTTGCACACATTGTCCGTACTGAATTTGATCCTTGCTTGATTCGAGTGAATGCTTGTTGGTAACTTGAGTTTCTCCACCAATCTTTGGCTTACAACAGTGTTGTCGCTTTCGTAAACGAATGCAACTAAACATGGGTGGCCTTTGATTAAACACCTTGTTTCTCTACTACCTTTCCATCATCTTTATCTTTTCTTCCTTTTCTTTTCTTAATTTCCATTCCTTCCACAGTTTATATTTCTTCCTTTTCTATTCTTTCTTTTCTATTTTCTCCTTCAGCCTATGTTGATCCTTACTGGCTTGTCTTGGTGTCATAAATTTCAACTTCATTTCATGTCCCTCATGCCTCAAATAAAGGGAACCTTTATCAAGATTGAGCGTTTTAAAATGAAGCCATGCCAATCTCAAAAGAAGATGACAAGAGTTCGTGGAGCAATATCAGATAATACTTCTTTCACACATTGTCCGTACTGAATTTGATCCTTGCTTGATTCGAGTGAAAGCTTGTTGGTAACTTGAGTTTCTCCACCAATCTTTGGCTTACAACAGTGTTGTCGCTTTCGTAAACGAATGCAACTAAACATGGGTGGCCTTTGATTAAACACCTTGTTTCTCTACTACCTTTTCCATCATCTTTATCTTTTCTTCCTTTTCTTTTTCTTAATTTCCATTCCTTCCACAGTTTATATTCTTCCTTTTCTATTCTTTCTTTTTCTATTTTCTCCTTCAGCCTATGTTGATCCTTACTGGCTTGTCTTGGTGTCATAAATTTCAACTTCATTTCATGTCCCTCATGCCTCAAATAAAGGAACCTTTATCAAGATTGAGCGTTTTAAAATGAAGCCATGCCATCTCAAAAGAAGATGACAAGAGTTCGTGGGAGCAATATCAATAATACTTCTTTCACACATTGTCCCGTACTGAATTTGATCCTTGCTTGATTCGATGAAAGCTTGTTGGTAACTTGAGTTTCTCCACCAATCTTTGGCTTACAACAGTGTTGTCGCTTTCGTAAACGAATGCAACTAAACATGGGTGGCCTTTGATTAAACACCTTGTTTCTCTACTACCTTTTCCATCATCTTTATCTTTTCTTCCTTTTCTTTTTCTTCAATTTCCATTCCTTCCACAGTTTATATTTCTTCCTTTTCTATTCTTTCTTTTTCTATTTTCTCCTTCAGCCTATGTTGATCCTTACTGGCTTGTCTTGGTGTCATAAATTTCAACTTCATTTCATGTCCCTCATGCCTCAAATAAAGGGAACCTTATCAAGATTGAGCGTTTTAAAATGAAGCCATGCCAATCTCAAAAGAAGATGACAAGAGTTCGTGGAGCAATATCAATAATACTTCTTACACATTGTCCCGTACTGAATTTGATCCTTGCTTGATTCGAGTGAAGCTTGTTGGTAACTTGAGTTTCTCCACCAATCTTTGGCTTACAACATGTTGTCGCTTTCGTAAACGAATGCAACTAAACATGGGGCCTTTGATTAAACACCTTGTTTCTCTACTACCTTTCCACCATCTTTATCTTTTCTTCCTTTTCTTTTTCTTTAATTCCATTCCTTCCACAGTTTATATTTCTTCCTTTTCTATTCTTTCTTTTTCTATTTTCTCCTTCAGCCTATGTTGATCCTTACTGGCTTGTTTGGTGTCATAAATTTCAACTTCATTTCATGTCCCTCATGCCTCAAATAAAGGAACCTTTATCAAGATTGAGCGTTTTAAAATGAAGCCATGCCAATCTCAAAAGAAGATGACAAGAGTTCGTGGAGCAATATCAATAATACTTCTTGCACACATTGTCCCGTACTGAATTTGATCCTTGCTTGATTCGAGTGAAGCTTGTTGGTAACTTGAGTTTCTCCACCAATCTTTGGCTTACAACAGTGTTGTCGCTTTCGTAAACGAATGCAACTAAACATGGGTGCCTTTGATTAAACACCTTGTTTCTCTACTACCTTTTCCACCATCTTTATCTTTTCTTCCTTTTCTTTTTCTTTAATTTCCATTCCTTCCACAGTTTATATTCTTCCTTTTCTATTCTTTCTTTTTCTATTTTCTCCTTCAGCCTATGTTGATCCTTACTGGCTTGTCTGGTGTCATAAATTTCAACTTCATTTCATGTCCCTCATGCCTCAAATAAAGGAACCTTTATCAAGATTGAGCGTTTTAAAATGAAGCCATGCCAATCTCAAAAGAAGATGACAAGAGTTCGTGGAGCAATATCAATAATACTTCTTGCACACATTGTCCCGTACTGAATTTGATCCTTGCTTGATTCGAGTGAAGCTTGTTGGTAACTTGAGTTTCTCCACCAATCTTTGGCTTACAACAGTGTTGTCGCTTTCGTAAACGAATGCAACTAAACATGGGTGGCCTTTGATTAAACACCTTGTTTCTCTACTACCTTTTCCACCATCTTTATCTTTTCTTCCTTTTCTTTTTCTTTAATTTCCATTCCTTCCACAGTTTATATTTCTTCCTTTTCTATTCTTTCTTTTTCTATTTTCTCCTTCAGCCTATGTTGATCCTTACTGGCTTGTCTTGGTGTCATAAATTTCAACTTCATTTCATGTCCCTCATGCCTCAAATAAAGGGAACCTTTATCAAGATTGAGCGTTTTAAAATGAAGCCATGCCATCTCAAAAGAAGATGACAAGAGTTCGTGGAGCAATATCAGATAATACTTCTTGCACACATTGTCCCGTACTGAATTTGATCCTTGCTTGATTCGAGTGAATGCTTGTTGGTAACTTGAGTTTCTCCACCAATCTTTGGCTTACAACATGTTGTCGCTTTCGTAAACGAATGCAACTAAACATGGGTGGCCTTTGATTAAACACCTTGTTTCTCTACTACCTTTTCCATCATCTTTATCTTTTCTTCCTTTTCTTTTCTTCAATTTCCATTCCTTCCACAGTTTATATTTCTTCCTTTCTATTCTTTCTTTTTCTATTTTCTCCTTCAGCCTATGTTGATCCTTACTGGCTTGTCTTGGTGTCATAAATTTCAACTTCATTTCATGTCCCTCATGCCTCAAATAAAGGAACCTTATCAAGATTGAGCGTTTTAAAATGAAGCCATGCCAATCTCAAAAGAAGATGACAAGAGTTCGTGGAGCAATATCACATAATACTTCTTTCACACATTGTCCCGTACTGAATTTGATCCTTGCTTGATTCGAGTGAAAGCTTGTTGGTAACTTGAGTTTCTCCACCAATCTTGGCTTACAACAGTGTTGTCGCTTTCGTAAACGAATGCAACTAAACATGGGGGCCTTTGATTAAACACTTGTTTCTCTACTACTTTTCCACATCTTTATCTTTTCTTCCTTTTCTTTTCTTAATTTCCATTCCTTCCACAGTTTATATTTCTTCTTTTCTATTCTTTCTTTTTCTATTTTCTCCTTCAGCCTATGTTGATCCTTACTGGCTTGTTTGGTGTCATAAATTTCAACTTCATTTCATGTCCCTCATGCCTCAAATAAAGGGAACCTTTATCAAGATTGAGCGTTTTAAAATGAAGCCATGCCAATCTCAAAAGAAGATGACAAGAGTTCGTGGAGCAATATCAATAATACTTCTTTCACACATTGTCCCGTACTGAATTTGATCCTTGCTTGATTCGAGTGAAAGCTTGTTGGTAACTTGAGTTTCTCCACCAATCTTTGGCTTACAACAGTGTTGTCGCTTTCGTAAACGAATGCAACTAAACATGGGTGGCCTTTGATTAAACACCTTGTTTCTCTACTACTTTTCCATCATCTTTATCTTTCTTCCTTTTCTTTTTCTTCAATTTCCATTCCTTCCACAGTTTATATTTCTTCCTTTTCTATTCTTTCTTTTTCTATTTTCTCCTTCAGCCTATGTTGATCCTTACTGGCTTGTCTTGGTGTCATAAATTTCAACTTCATTTCATGTCCCTCATGCCTCAAATAAAGGGAACCTTTATCAAGATTGAGCGTTTTAAAATGAAGCCATGCCAATCTCAAAAGAAGATGACAAGAGTTCGTGGGAGCAATATCAATAATACTTCTTCACACATTGTCCCGTACTGAATTTGATCCTTGCTTGATTCGAGTGAAAGCTTGTTGGTAACTGAGTTTCTCCACCAATCTTTGGCTTACAACATGTTGTCGCTTTCGTAAACGAATGCAACTAAACATGGGTGGCCTTTGATTAAACACCTTGTTTCTCTACTACCTTTTCCACCATCTTTATCTTTTCTTCCTTTTCTTTTCTTTAATTTCCATTCCTTCCACAGTTTATATTTCTTCCTTTTCTATTCTTTCTTTTTCTATTTTCTCCTTCAGCCTATGTTGATCCTTACTGGCTTGTCTTGGTGTCATAAATTTCAACTTCATTTCATGTCCCTCATGCCTCAAATAAAGGGAACCTTTATCAAGATTGAGCGTTTTAAAATGAAGCCATGCCAATCTCAAAAGAAGATGACAAGAGTTCGTGGAGCAATATCACATAATACTTCTTTCACACATTGTCCCGTACTGAATTTGATCCTTGCTTGATTCGAGTGAATGCTTGTTGGTAACTTGAGTTTCTCCACCAATCTTTGGCTTACAACAGTGTTGTCGCTTTCGTAAACGAATGCAACTAAACATGGGGCCTTTGATTAAACACCTTGTTCTCTACTACCTTTTCCATCATCTTTATCTTTTCTCCTTTTCTTTTTCTTAATTTCCATTCCTTCCACAGTTTATATTTCTTCCTTTTCTATTCTTTCTTTTTCTATTTTCTCCTTCAGCCTATGTTGATCCTTACTGGCTTGTCTTGGTGTCATAAATTTCAACTTCATTTCATGTCCCTCATGCCTCAAATAAAGGAACCTTTATCAAGATTGAGCGTTTTAAAATGAAGCCATGCCAATCTCAAAAGAAGATGACAAGAGTTCGTGGGAGCAATATCAGATAATACTTCTTGCACACATTGTCCCGTACTGAATTTGATCCTTGCTTGATTCGAGTGAATGCTTGTTGGTAACTTGAGTTTCTCCACCAATCTTTGGCTTACAACATGTTGTCGCTTTCGTAAACGAATGCAACTAAACATGGGGGCCTTTGATTAAACACCTTGTTTCTCTACTACCTTTTCCACCATCTTTATCTTTTCTTCCTTTTCTTTTTCTTTAATTTCCATTCCTTCCACAGTTTATATTTCTTCCTTTTCTATTCTTTCTTTTTCTATTTTCTCCTTCAGCCTATGTTGATCCTTACTGGCTTGTCTTGGTGTCATAAATTTCAACTTCATTTCATGTCCCTCATGCCTCAAATAAAGGAACCTTATCAAGATTGAGCGTTTTAAAATGAAGCCATGCCAATCTCAAAAGAAGATGACAAGAGTTCGTGGGAGCAATATCAATAATACTTCTTTCACACATTGTCCCGTACTGAATTTGATCCTTGCTTGATTCGAGTGAAAGCTTGTTGGTAACTTGAGTTTCTCCACCAATCTTTGGCTTACAACAGTGTTGTCGCTTTCGTAAACGAATGCAACTAAACATGGTGGCCTTTGATTAAACACCTTGTTTCTCTACTACCTTTTCCATCATCTTTATCTTTTCTTCCTTTTCTTTTTCTTCAATTTCCATTCCTTCCACAGTTTATATTTCTTCCTTTTCTATTCTTTCTTTTTCTATTTTCTCCTTCAGCCTATGTTGATCCTTACTGCTTGTCTTGGTGTCATAAATTTCAACTTCATTTCATGTCCCTCATGCCTCAAATAAAGGGAACCTTTATCAAGATTGAGCGTTTTAAAATGAAGCCATGCCAATCTCAAAAGAAGATGACAAGAGTTCGTGGAGCAATATCAGATAATACTTCTTGCACACATTGTCCCGTACTGAATTTGATCCTTGCTTGATTCGAGTGAATGCTTGTTGGTAACTTGAGTTTCTCCACCAATCTTTGGCTTACAACAGTGTTGTCGCTTTCGTAAACGAATGCAACTAAACATGGGTGGCCTTTGATTAAACACCTTGTTTCTCTACTACCTTTTCCATCATCTTTATCTTTTCTTCCTTTTCTTTTTCTTCAATTTCCATTCCTTCCACAGTTTATATTTCTTCCTTTTCTATTCTTTCTTTTTCTATTTTCTCCTTCAGCCTATGTTGATCCTTACTGGCTTGTCTTGGTGTCATAAATTTCAACTTCATTTCATGTCCCTCATGCCTCAAATAAAGGGAACCTTATCAAGATTGAGCGTTTTAAAATGAAGCCATGCCAATCTCAAAAGAAGATGACAAGAGTTCGTGGAGCAATATCACATAATACTTCTTTCACACATTGTCCCGTACTGAATTTGATCCTTGCTTGATTCGAGTGAAGCTTGTTGGTAACTTGAGTTTCTCCACCAATCTTGGCTTACAACAGTGTTGTCGCTTTCGTAAACGAATGCAACTAAACATGGGTGGCCTTTGATTAAACACCTTGTTTCTCTACTACCTTTTCCATCATCTTTATCTTTTCTTCCTTTTCTTTTTCTTCAATTTCCATTCCTTCCACAGTTTATATTCTTCCTTTTCTATTCTTTCTTTTTCTATTTTCTCCTTCAGCCTATGTTGATCCTTACTGGCTTGTCTTGGTGTCATAAATTTCAACTTCATTTCATGTCCCTCATGCCTCAAATAAAGGGAACCTTTATCAAGATTGAGCGTTTTAAAATGAAGCCATGCCAATCTCAAAAGAAGATGACAAGAGTTCGTGGGAGCAATATCACATAATACTTCTTTCACACATTGTCCCGTACTGAATTTGATCCTTGCTTGATTCGAGTGAAAGCTTGTTGGTAACTTGAGTTTCTCCACCAATCTTTGGCTTACAACAGTGTTGTCGCTTTCGTAAACGAATGCAACTAAACATGGGTGGCCTTTGATTAAACACCTTGTTTCTCTACTACCTTTTCCATCATCTTTATCTTTTCTTCCTTTCTTTTTCTTCAATTTCCATTCCTTCCACAGTTTATATTTCTTCCTTTTCTATTCTTTCTTTTTCTATTTCTCCTTCAGCCTATGTTGATCCTTACTGGCTTGTCTTGGTGTCATAAATTTCAACTTCATTTCATGTCCCTCATGCCTCAAATAAAGGGAACCTTTATCAAGATTGAGCGTTTTAAAATGAAGCCATGCCAATCTCAAAAGAAGATGACAAGAGTTTGTGGGAGCAATATCAGATAATACTTCTTGCACACATTGTCCCGTACTGAATTTGATCCTTGCTTGATTCGAGTGAAAGCTTGTTGGTAACTGAGTTTCTCCACCAATCTTTGGCTTACAACAGTGTTGTCGCTTTCGTAAACGAATGCAACTAAACATGGGTGGCCTTTGATTAAACACCTTGTTTCTCTACTACCTTTTCCACCATCTTTATCTTTTCTTCCTTTCTTTTCTTCAATTTCCATTCCTTCCACAGTTTATATTTCTTCCTTTCTATTCTTTCTTTTTCTATTTTCTCCTTCAGCCTATGTTGATCCTTACTGGCTTGTCTTGGTGTCATAAATTTCAACTTCATTTCATGTCCCTCATGCCTCAAATAAAGGGAACCTTTATCAAGATTGAGCATTTTAAAATGAAGCCATGCCAATCCAAAAGAAGATGACAAGAGTTCGTGGGAGCAATATCACATAATACTTCTTTCACACATTGTCCTACTGAATTTGATCCTTGCTTGATTCGAGTGAAGCTTGTTGGTAACTGAGTTTCTCCACCAATCTTTGGCTTAACAACATGTTGTCGCTTTCGTAAACGAATGCAACTAAACATGGTGGCCTTGATTAAACACCTTGTTTCTCTACTACCTTTTCCACCATCTTTATCTTTTCTCCTTTCTTTTTCTTAATTTCCATTCCTTCCACAATTATATTCTCCTTTTCTATTCTTTCTTTTTCTATTTTCTCCTTCAGCCTATGTTGATCCTTACTGGCTTGTCTTGGTTCATAAATTTCAAACTTCATTTCATGTCCCTCATGCCTCAAATAAAGGGAACCTTTATCAAGATTGACGTTTTAAAATGAAGCCATGCCAATCTCAAAAGAAGATGACAAGAGTTCGTGGGAGCAATATCAGATAATACTTCTTGCACACATTGTCCCGTACTGAATTTGATCCTTGCTTGATTCGAGTGAAAGCTTGTTGGTAACTTGAGTTTCTCCACCAATCTTTGGCTTACAACATGTTGTCGCTTTCGTAAACGAATGCAACTAAACATGGTGGCCTTTGATTAAAACACCTTGTTTCTCTACTACCTTTTCCATCATCTTTATCTTTTCTTCCTTTTCTTTTCTTAATTTCCATTCCTTCCACAGTTTATATTTCTTCCTTTTCTATTCTTCTTTTTCTATTTTCTCCTTCAGCCTATGTTGATCCTTACTGGCTTGTCTTGGTGTCATAAATTTCAACTTCATTTCATGTCCCTCATGCCTCAAATAAAGGGAACCGTTTATGAAGATTGAGCGTTTTAAAATGAAGCCATGCCCAATCTCAAAAGAAGATGACAAGAGTTCGTGGGAGCAATATCACATTATACTTCTTTAACACTTGTCCCGTACTGAATTTGATCCTTGCTTGATTCGAGTGAAAGCTTGTTGGTAACTTGAGTTTCTCCACCAATCTTTGGCTTACAACAGTGTTGTCGCTTTCGTAAACGAATGCAACTAAACATGGGTGGCCTTTGATTAAACACCTTGTTTCTCTACTACCTTTTCCATCATCTTTATCTTTTCTTCCTTTTCTTTTTCTTCAATTTCCATTCCTTCCACAGTTTATATTTCTTCCTTTTCTATTCTTTCTTTTTCTATTTTCTCCTTCAGCCTATGTTGATCCTTACTGGCTTGTCTTGGTGTCATAAATTTCAACTTCATTTCATGTCCCTCATGCCTCAAATAAAGGGAACCTTTATCAAGATTGAGCGTTTTAAAATGAAGCCATGCCAATCTCAAAAGAAGATGACAAGAGTTCGTGGGAGCAATATCAGATAATACTTCTTCACACATTGTCCCGTACTGAATTTGATCCTTGCTTGATTCGAGTGAAAGCTTGTTGGTAACTTGAGTTTCTCCACCAATCTTTGGCTTACAACAGTGTTGTCGCTTTCGTAAACGAATGCAACTAAACATGGGTGGCCTTTGATTAAACACCTTGTTTCTCTACTACCTTTTCCATCATCTTTATCTTTTCTTCCTTTTCTTTTTCTTAATTTCCATTCCTTCCACAGTTTATATTTCTTCCTTTTCTATTCTTCTTTTTCTATTTTCTCCTTCAGCCTATGTTGATCCTTACTGGCTTGTCTTGGTGTCATAAATTTCAACTTCATTTCATGTCCCTCATGCCTCAAATAAAGGGAACCTTATCAAGATTGAGCGTTTTAAAATGAAGCCATGCCAATCTCAAAAGAAGATGACAAGAGTTCGTGGGAGCAATATCACATAATACTTCTTTCACACATTGTCCCGTACTGAATTTGATCCTTGCTTGATTCGAGTGAAAGCTTGTTGGTAACTTGAGTTTCTCCACCAATCTTTGGCTTACAACAGTGTTGTCGCTTTCGTAAACGAATGCAACTAAACATGGGTGGCCTTTGATTAAACACCTTGTTTCTCTACTACCTTTTCCATCATCTTTATCTTTTCTTCCTTTTCTTTTTCTTCAATTTCCATTCCTTCCACAGTTTATATTTCTTCCTTTTCTATTCTTTCTTTTTCTATTTTCTCCTTCAGCCTATGTTGATCCTTACTGGCTTGTCTTGGTGTCATAAATTTCAACTTCATTTCATGTCCCTCATGCCTCAAATAAAGGGAACCTTTATCAAGATTGAGCGTTTTAAAATGAAGCCATGCCAATCTCAAAAGAAGATGACAAGAGTTCGTGGGAGCAATATCACATAATACTTCTTTCACACATTGTCCCGTACTGAATTTGATCCTTGCTTGATTCGAGTGAAAGCTTGTTGGTAACTTGAGTTTCTCCACCAATCTTTGGCTTACAACAGTGTTGTCGCTTTCGTAAACGAATGCAACTAAACATGGGTGGCCTTTGATTAAACACCTTGTTTCTCTACTACCTTTTCCATCATCTTTATCTTTTCTTCCTTTTCTTTTTCTTCAATTTCCATTCCTTCCACAGTTTATATTTCTTCCTTTTCTATTCTTCTTTTTCTATTTTCTCCTTCAGCCTATGTTGATCCTTACTGGCTTGTCTTGGTGTCATAAATTTCAACTTCATTTCATGTCCCTCATGCCTCAAATAAAGGGAACCTTTATCAAGATTGAGCGTTTTAAAATGAAGCCATGCCAATCTCAAAAGAAGATGACAAGAGTTCGTGGGAGCAATATCACATAATACTTCTTTCACACATTGTCCCGTACTGAATTTGATCCTTGCTTGATTCGAGTGAAAGCTTGTTGGTAACTTGAGTTTCTCCACCAATCTTTGGCTTACAACAGTGTTGTCGCTTTCGTAAACGAATGCAACTAAACATGGGTGGCCTTTGATTAAACACCTTGTTTCTCTACTACCTTTTCCATCATCTTTATCTTTTCTTCCTTTTCTTTTTCTTCAATTTCCATTCCTTCCACAGTTTATATTTCTTCCTTTTCTATTCTTTCTTTTTCTATTTTCTCCTTCAGCCTATGTTGATCCTTACTGGCTTGTCTTGGTGTCATAAATTTCAACTTCATTTCATGTCCCTCATGCCTCAAATAAAGGGAACCTTTATCAAGATTGAGCGTTTTAAAATGAAGCCATGCCAATCTCAAAAGAAGATGACAAGAGTTCGTGGGAGCAATATCACATAATACTTCTTTCACACATTGTCCCGTACTGAATTTGATCCTTGCTTGATTCGAGTGAAAGCTTGTTGGTAACTTGAGTTTCTCCACCAATCTTTGGCTTACAACAGTGTTGTCGCTTTCGTAAACGAATGCAACTAAACATGGGTGGCCTTTGATTAAACACCTTGTTTCTCTACTACCTTTTCCATCATCTTTATCTTTTCTTCCTTTTCTTTTTCTTCAATTTCCATTCCTTCCACAGTTTATATTTCTTCCTTTTCTATTCTTTCTTTTCTATTTTCTCCTTCAGCCTATGTTGATCCTTACTGGCTTGTCTTGGTGTCATAAATTTCAACTTCATTTCATGTCCCTCATGCCTCAAATAAAGGGAACCTTTATCAAGATTGAGCGTTTTAAAATGAAGCCATGCCAATCTCAAAAGAAGATGACAAGAGTTCGTGGGAGCAATATCACATAATACTTCTTCACACATTGTCCCGTACTGAATTTGATCCTTGCTTGATTCGAGTGAAAGCTTGTTGGTAACTTGAGTTTCTCCACCAATCTTTGGCTTACAACAGTGTTGTCGCTTTCGTAAACGAATGCAACTAAACATGGGTGGCCTTTGATTAAACACCTTGTTTCTCTACTACCTTTTCCATCATCTTTATCTTTCTTCCTTTTCTTTTTCTTCAATTTCCATTCCTTCCACAGTTTATATTTCTTCCTTTTCTATTCTTTCTTTTTCTATTTTCTCCTTCAGCCTATGTTGATCCTTACTGGCTTGTCTTGGTGTCATAAATTTCAACTTCATTTCATGTCCCTCATGCCTCAAATAAAGGGAACCTTTATCAAGATTGAGCGTTTTAAAATGAAGCCATGCCAATCTCAAAAGAAGATGACAAGAGTTCGTGGGAGCAATATCACATAATACTTCTTTCACACATTGTCCCGTACTGAATTTGATCCTTGCTTGATTCGAGTGAAAGCTTGTTGGTAACTTGAGTTTCTCCACCAATCTTTGGCTTACAACAGTGTTGTCGCTTTCGTAAACGAATGCAACTAAACATGGGTGGCCTTTGATTAAACACCTTGTTTCTCTACTACCTTTTCCATCATCTTTATCTTTTCTTCCTTTTCTTTTTCTTCAATTTCCATTCCTTCCACAGTTTATATTTCTTCCTTTTCTATTCTTTCTTTTTCTATTTTCTCCTTCAGCCTATGTTGATCCTTACTGGCTTGTCTTGGTGTCATAAATTTCAACTTCATTTCATGTCCCTCATGCCTCAAATAAAGGGAACCTTTATCAAGATTGAGCGTTTTAAAATGAAGCCATGCCAATCTCAAAAGAAGATGACAAGAGTTCGTGGGAGCAATATCAGATAATACTTCTTGCACACATTGTCCCGTACTGAATTTGATCCTTGCTTGATTCGAGTGAAGCTTGTTGGTAACTTGAGTTTCTCCACCAATCTTTGGCTTACAACAGTGTTGTCGCTTTCGTAAACGAATGCAACTAAACATGGTGGCCTTTGATTAAACACCTTGTTTCTCTACTACCTTTTCCATCATCTTTATCTTTTCTTCCTTTTCTTTTTCTTCAATTTCCATTCCTTCCACAGTTTATATTTCTTCCTTTTCTATTCTTCTTTTTCTATTTTCTCCTTCAGCCTATGTTGATCCTTACTGGCTTGTCTTGGTGTCATAAATTTCAACTTCATTTCATGTCCCTCATGCCTCAAATAAAGGGAACCTTATCAAGATTGAGCATTTTAAAATGAAGCCATGCCAATCTCAAAAGAAGATGACAAGAGTTCGTGGAAGCAATATCACATAATACTTCTTT
Organism: Vigna unguiculata; assembly: GCF_004118075.2. Lineage (NCBI taxonomy): Eukaryota > Viridiplantae > Streptophyta > Magnoliopsida > Fabales > Fabaceae > Vigna > Vigna unguiculata. Next base: position 36,451 of record NW_021011465.1, read on the forward strand.
CACACATTGTCCGTACTGAATTTGATCCTTGCTTGATTCGAGTGAAACTTGTTGGTAA
>NW_021011466.1:0-30089 GCF_004118075.2 Vigna unguiculata
TAGTGTTGTCGCTTTCGTAAACGAATGCAACTAAACATAGTGGCCTTTGATTAAACACCTTGTTTCTCTACTACCTTTTCCATCTTCTTTATCTTTTCTTCCTTTTCTTTTTCTTCAATTTGCATTCCTTCACAGTTTATATTTCTTCCTTTTCTATTCTTTTTTTCTATTTTCTCCTTCAGCCTATGTTGATCCTTACTGGCTTGTCTTGGTGTCATAAATTTCAACTTCATTTCATGTCCTCATGCCTCTAATAAAGGGAACCTTATCAAGATTGAGCGTTTTAAAATGAAGCCATGCCATCTAAAAAGAAGATGACAAGAGTTTTGTGGAGCAATATCACATAATACTTCTTTCACACATTGTCCTGTACTGAATTGATCCTTGCTTGATTCGATGAAAGCTTGTGGTAATTAGTTCTCCACAATCTTGGCTTACAACAGTGTTGTCGCTTTCGTAAACGAATGCAACTAAACATAGGTGGCCTTTGAAACACCTTGTTTCTCTACTACCTTTCCATCATCTTTATCTTTTCTTCCTTTTCTTTTTCTTCAATTTGCATTCCTTCCACAGTTTATATTTCTTTTCTATTCTTTCTATTTTCTATTTTCTCCTTCAGCCTATGTTGATCTTACTGGCTTGTCTTGGTGTCATAATTTCAACTTCATTTCATGTCCCTCATGCCTCTAATAAAGGGAACCTTTATCAAGATTAGCGTTTTAAAAATGAAGCCATGCCCATCTAAAAAGAAGATGACAAGAGTTTGTGGGAGCAATATCACATAATACTTCTTTCACACATTGTCCTGTACTGAATTTGATCCTTGCTTGATTCGACTGAAGCTTGTTGGTAACTTGAGTTTCTCCACCAAATCTTTGGCTTACAACATGTTGTCGGCTTCGTAAACGAATGCAACTAAACATAGGTGGCCTTTGATTAACACCTTGTTCTCTACTACCTTTTCCTTCTTTATCCATCTTTTCTTTTCTTTCAATTTTTCCAGTTTATATTTCTTTTTTCTTTTTTCTATTTTCTCCTTCAGCCTATGTTGATCCTTACTGGCTTGTCTTGGTGTCATAAATTTCAACTTCATTTCATGTCCTCATGCTCTAATAAAGGGAACTTTATCAAGATTGAGCGTTTTAAAATGAAGCCATGCCCATCTAAAAAGAAGATGACAAGAGTTTGTGGGAGCAATATCACATAATACTTCTTTCACACATTGTCCTGTACTGAATTTTATCCTTGCTTGATTCGATTGAAAGCTTGTTGGTAACTTGAGTTTCTCCACAAATCTTGGCTTACACAGTGTTGTCGCTTTCGTAACGAATGCAACTAAACATAGGTGGCCTTTGATTAAACACCTTGTTTCTCTACTACCTTTTCCATCATCTTTATCTTTTCTTCCTTTTCTTTTTCTTCAATTTGCATTCCTTCCACAGTTTATATTTCTTCCTTTTCTATTCTTTCTTTTTCTATTTTCTCCTTCAGCCTATGTTGATCCTTACTGGCTTGTCTTGGTGTCATAAATTTCAACTTCATTTCATGTCCCTCATGCCTCTAATAAAGGGAACCTTTATCAAGATTGAGCGTTTTAAAATGAAGCCATGCCCATCTAAAAAGAAGATGACAAGAGTTTGTGGGAGCAATATCACATAATACTTCTTTCACTCATTGTCCTGTACTTAATTAGATCCTTGCTTGATTCCAGTGAATGCTTGTTGGTAACTTGAGTTTCTCCACCAATCTTGGCTTACAACAATGTTGTCGCTTTCATAAACGAATGCAACTAAACATAGGTGGCCTTTGATTAAACACCTTGTTTCTCTACTACCTTTTCCATCATCTTTATCTTTTCTTCCTTTTCTATTCTTTCTTTTTCTATTTTCTCCTTCAGCCTATGTTGATCCTTACTGGCTTGTCTTGGTGTCATAAATTTCAACTTCATTTCATGTCCCTCATGCCTCTAATAAAGGGAACCTATATCAAGATTGAGCGTTTTAAAATGAAGCCATGCCCATCTAAAAAGAAGATGACAAGAGTTTGTGGGAGCAATATCACATAATACTTCTTTCACACATTGTCCTGTACTGAATTTTATCCTTGCTTGATTCGATGAAAGCTTGTTGGTAACTTGAGTTTCTCCACAAATCTTGGCTTACAACAGTGTTGTCGCTTTCGTAAACGAATGCAACTAAACATAGGTGGCCTTTGATTAAACACCTTGTTTCTCTACTACCTTTTCCATCATCTTTATCTTTTCTTCCTTTTCTTTTTCTTCAATTTGCATTCCTTCCACAGTTTATATTTCTTCCTTTTCTATTCTTTCTTTTCTATTTTCTCCTTCAGCCTATGTTGATCCTTACTGGCTTGTCTTGGTGTCATAAATTTCAACTTCATTTCATGTCCCTCATGCCTCTAATAAAGGGAACCTTTATCAAGATTGAGCGTTTTAAAATGAAGCCATGCCCATCTAAAAAGAAGATGACAAGAGTTTGTGGGAGCAATATCACATAATACTTCTTTCACACATTGTCCTGTACTGAATTGATCCTTGCTTGATTCGAGTGAATGCTTGTTGGTAACTTGAGTTTCTCCACCAATCTTTGGCTTACAACATGTTGTCGCTTTCGTAAACGAATGCAACTAAACATGGTGGCCTTTGATTAAACACCTTGTTTCTCTACTACCTTTTCCATCATCTTTATCTTTTCTTCCTTTTCTTTTTCTTCAATTTCCATTCCTTCCACAGTTTATATTTCTTCCTTTTCTATTTTTCTTTTTCTATTTTCTCCTTCAGCCTATGTTGATCCTTACTGGCTTGTCTTGGTGTCATAAATTTCAACTTCATTTCATGTCCTCATGCCTCTAATAAAGGGAACCTTTATCAAGATTGAGCGTTTTAAAATGAAGCCATGCCCATCTAAAAAGAAGATGACAAGAGTTTGTGGGAGCAATATCACATAATACTTCTTTCACACATTGTCCTGTACTGAATTTGATCCTTGCTTGATTCGATGAAAGCTTGTTGGTAACTTGAGTTTCTCCACCAATCTTGGCTTACAACAGTGTTGTCGCTTTCGTAAACGAATGCAACTAAACATGGTGGCCTTTGATTAAACACCTTGTTTCTCTACTACCTTTTCCATCATCTTTATCTTTTCTTCCTTTTCTTTTTCTTCAATTTGCATTCCTTCCACAGTTTATATTTCTTCCTTTTCTATTCTTTCTTTTTCTATTTTCTCCTTCAGCCTATGTTGATCCTTACTGGCTTGTCTTGGTGTCATAAATTTCAACTTCATTTCATGTCCCTCATGCCTCTAATAAAGGGAACCTTTATCAAGATTGAGCGTTTTAAAATGAAGCCATGCCAATCTAAAAGAAGATGACAAGAGTTTGTGGGAGCAATATCACATAATACTTCTTTCACACATTGTCCGTACTGAATTTGATCCTTGCTTGATTCGAGTGAAAGCTTGTTGGTAACTTGAGTTTCTCCACCAATCTTTGGCTTACAACAGTGTTGTCGCTTTCGTAAACGAATGCAACTAAACATGGGTGGCCTTTGATTAAACACCTTGTTTCTCTACTACCTTTTCCATCATCTTTATCTTTTCTTCCTTTTCTTTTTCTTCAATTTCCATTCCTTCCACAGTTTATATTTCTTCCTTTTCTATTCTTTCTTTTTCTATTTTCTCCTTCAGCCTATGTTGATCCTTACTGGCTTGTCTTGGTGTCATAAATTTCAACTTCATTTCATGTCCCTCATGCCTCTAATAAAGGGAACCTTTATCAAGATTGAGCGTTTTAAAATGAAGCCATGCCCATCTAAAAAGAAGATGACAAGAGTTTGTGGGAGCAATATCACATAATACTTCTTTCACACATTGTCCTGTACTGAATTTGATCCTTGCTTGATTCGATGAAAGCTTGTTGGTAACTTGAGTTTCTCCACCAATCTTGGCTTACAACAGTGTTGTCGCTTTCGTAAACGAATGCAACTAAACATGGGTGGCCTTTGATTAAACACCTTGTTTCTCTACTACCTTTTCCATCATCTTTATCTTTTCTTCCTTTTCTTTTTCTTCAATTTGCATTCCTTCCACAGTTTATATTTCTTCCTTTTCTATTCTTTCTTTTTCTATTTTCTCCTTCAGCCTATGTTGATCCTTACTGGCTTGTCTTGGTGTCATAAATTTCAACTTCATTTCATGTCCCTCATGCCTCTAATAAAGGGAACCTTTATCAAGATTGAGCGTTTTAAAATGAAGCCATGCCCATCTAAAAAGAAGATGACAAGAGTTTGTGGGAGCAATATCACATAATACTTCTTTCACACATTGTCCTGTACTGAATTTGATCCTTGCTTGATTCGATGAAAGCTTGTTGGTAACTTGAGTTTCTCCACCAATCTTGGCTTACAACAGTGTTGTCGCTTTCGTAAACGAATGCAACTAAACATGGGTGGCCTTTGATTAAACACCTTGTTTCTCTACTACCTTTTCCATCATCTTTATCTTTTCTTCCTTTTCTTTTTCTTCAATTTCCATTCCTTCCACAGTTTATATTTCTTCCTTTTCTATTCTTTCTTTTTCTATTTTCTCCTTCAGCCTATGTTGATCCTTACTGGCTTGTCTTGGTGTCATAAATTTCAACTTCATTTCATGTCCCTCATGCCTCTAATAAAGGGAACCTTTATCAAGATTGAGCGTTTTAAAATGAAGCCATGCCCATCTAAAAAGAAGATGACAAGAGTTTGTGGGAGCAATATCACATAATACTTCTTTCACACATTGTCCTGTACTGAATTTGATCCTTGCTTGATTCGATGAAAGCTTGTTGGTAACTTGAGTTTCTCCACCAATCTTTGGCTTACAACAGTGTTGTCGCTTTCGTAAACGAATGCAACTAAACATGGGTGGCCTTTGATTAAACACCTTGTTTCTCTACTACCTTTTCCATCATCTTTATCTTTTCTTCCTTTTCTTTTTCTTCAATTTCCATTCCTTCCACAGTTTATATTTCTTCCTTTTCTATTCTTTCTTTTTCTATTTTCTCCTTCAGCCTATGTTGATCCTTACTGGCTTGTCTTGGTGTCATAAATTTCAACTTCATTTCATGTCCCTCATGCCTCTAATAAAGGGAACCTTTATCAAGATTGAGCGTTTTAAAATGAAGCCATGCCATCTAAAAGAAGATGACAAGAGTTTGTGGGAGCAATATCAATAATACTTCTTTCACACATTGTCCGTACTGAATTTGATCCTTGCTTGATTCGAGTGAAGCTTGTTGGTAACTTGAGTTTCTCCACCAATCTTTGGCTTACAACAGTGTTGTCGCTTTCGTAAACGAATGCAACTAAACATGGGTGGCCTTTGATTAAACACCTTGTTTCTCTACTACCTTTTCCATCATCTTTATCTTTTCTTCCTTTTCTTTTTCTTCAATTTCCATTCCTTCCACAGTTTATATTTCTTCCTTTTCTATTCTTTCTTTTTCTATTTTCTCCTTCAGCCTATGTTGATCCTTACTGGCTTGTCTTGGTGTCATAAATTTCAACTTCATTTCATGTCCCTCATGCCTCTAATAAAGGGAACCTTTATCAAGATTGAGCGTTTTAAAATGAAGCCATGCCCATCTAAAAAGAAGATGACAAGAGTTTGTGGGAGCAATATCACATAATACTTCTTTCACACATTGTCCTGTACTGAATTTGATCCTTGCTTGATTCGATGAAAGCTTGTTGGTAACTTGAGTTTCTCCACCAATCTTTGGCTTACAACAGTGTTGTCGCTTTCGTAAACGAATGCAACTAAACATGGGTGGCCTTTGATTAAACACCTTGTTTCTCTACTACCTTTTCCATCATCTTTATCTTTTCTTCCTTTTCTTTTTCTTCAATTTCCATTCCTTCCACAGTTTATATTTCTTCCTTTTCTATTCTTTCTTTTCTATTTTCTCCTTCAGCCTATGTTGATCCTTACTGGCTTGTCTTGGTGTCATAAATTTCAACTTCATTTCATGTCCCTCATGCCTCTAATAAAGGGAACCTTTATCAAGATTGAGCGTTTTAAAATGAAGCCATGCCCATCTAAAAAGAAGATGACAAGAGTTTGTGGGAGCAATATCACATAATACTTCTTTCACACATTGTCCTGTACTGAATTTGATCCTTGCTTGATTCGAGTGAATGCTTGTTGGTAACTTGAGTTCTCCACCAATCTTTGGCTTACAACAGTGTTGTCGCTTTCGTAAACGAATGCAACTAAACATGGGTGGCCTTTGATTAAACACCTTGTTTCTCTACTACCTTTTCCATCATCTTTATCTTTTCTTCCTTTTCTTTTTCTTCAATTTCCATTCCTTCCACAGTTTATATTTCTTCCTTTTCTATTCTTTCTTTTTCTATTTTCTCCTTCAGCCTATGTTGATCCTTACTGGCTTGTCTTGGTGTCATAAATTTCAACTTCATTTCATGTCCCTCATGCCTCTAATAAAGGGAACCTTTATCAAGATTGAGCGTTTTAAAATGAAGCCATGCCCATCTAAAAAGAAGATGACAAGAGTTTGTGGGAGCAATATCACATAATACTTCTTTCACACATTGTCCTGTACTGAATTTGATCCTTGCTTGATTCGAGTGAAAGCTTGTTGGTAACTTGAGTTTCTCCACCAATCTTTGGCTTACAACAGTGTTGTCGCTTTCGTAAACGAATGCAACTAAACATGGGTGGCCTTTGATTAAACACCTTGTTTCTCTACTACCTTTTCCATCATCTTTATCTTTTCTTCCTTTTCTTTTTCTTCAATTTCCATTCCTTCCACAGTTTATATTTCTTCCTTTTCTATTCTTTCTTTTTCTATTTTCTCCTTCAGCCTATGTTGATCCTTACTGGCTTGTCTTGGTGTCATAAATTTCAACTTCATTTCATGTCCCTCATGCCTCTAATAAAGGGAACCTTTATCAAGATTGAGCGTTTTAAAATGAAGCCATGCCCATCTAAAAAGAAGATGACAAGAGTTTGTGGGAGCAATATCACATAATACTTCTTTCACACATTGTCCTGTACTGAATTTGATCCTTGCTTGATTCGAGTGAAAGCTTGTTGGTAACTTGAGTTTCTCCACCAATCTTGGCTTACAACAGTGTTGTCGCTTTCGTAAACGAATGCAACTAAACATGGGTGGCCTTTGATTAAACACCTTGTTTCTCTACTACCTTTTCCATCATCTTTATCTTTTCTTCCTTTTCTTTTTCTTCAATTTCCATTCCTTCCACAGTTTATATTTCTTCCTTTTCTATTCTTTCTTTTTCTATTTTCTCCTTCAGCCTATGTTGATCCTTACTGGCTTGTCTTGGTGTCATAAATTTCAACTTCATTTCATGTCCCTCATGCCTCTAATAAAGGGAACCTTTATCAAGATTGAGCGTTTTAAAATGAAGCCATGCCCATCTAAAAAGAAGATGACAAGAGTTTGTGGGAGCAATATCACATAATACTTCTTTCACACATTGTCCTGTACTGAATTTGATCCTTGCTTGATTCGATGAAAGCTTGTTGGTAACTTGAGTTTCTCCACCAATCTTGGCTTACAACAGTGTTGTCGCTTTCGTAAACGAATGCAACTAAACATGGTGGCCTTTGATTAAACACCTTGTTTCTCTACTACCTTTTCCATCATCTTTATCTTTTCTTCCTTTTCTTTTTCTTCAATTTCCATTCCTTCCACAGTTTATATTTCTTCCTTTTCTATTCTTTCTTTTTCTATTTTCTCCTTCAGCCTATGTTGATCCTTACTGGCTTGTCTTGGTGTCATAAATTTCAACTTCATTTCATGTCCCTCATGCCTCTAATAAAGGGAACCTTTATCAAGATTGAGCGTTTTAAAATGAAGCCATGCCCATCTCAAAAGAAGATGACAAGAGTTTGTGGGAGCAATATCAGATAATACTTCTTTCACACATTGTCCCGTACTGAATTTGATCCTTGCTTGATTCGAGTGAATGCTTGTTGGTAACTTGAGTTTCTCCACCAATCTTTGGCTTACAACAGTGTTGTCGCTTTGTAAACGAATGCAACTAAACATGGGTGGCCTTTGATTAAACACCTTGTTTCTCTACTACCTTTTCCATCATCTTTATCTTTTCTTCCTTTTCTTTTTCTTCAATTTCCATTCCTTCCACAGTTTATATTTCTTCCTTTTCTATTCTTTCTTTTTCTATTTTCTCCTTCAGCCTATGTTGATCCTTACTGGCTTGTCTTGGTGTCATAAATTTCAACTTCATTTCATGTCCCTCATGCCTATAATAAAGGGAACCTTTATCAAGATTGAGCATTTTAAAATGAAGCCATGCCCATCTAAAAAGAAGATGACAAGAGTTTGTGGGAGCAATATCACATAATACTTCTTTCACACATTGTCCTGTACTGAATTGATCCTTGCTTGATTCCAGTGAATGCTTGTTGGTAACTTGAGTTCTCCACCAATCTTTGGCTTACAACAGTGTTGTCGCTTTCGTAAACGAATGCAACTAAACATGGTGGCCTTTGATTAAACACCTTGTTTCTCTACTACCTTTTCCATCATCTTTATCTTTTCTTCCTTTTCTTTTTCTTCAATTTCATTCCTTCCACAGTTTATATTTCTTCCTTTTCTATTCTTTCTTTTTCTATTTTCTCCTTCAGCCTATGTTGATCCTTACTGGCTTGTCTTGGTGTCATAAATTTCAACTTCATTTCATGTCCCACATGCCTTAATAAAGGGAACCTTTATCAAGATTGAGCGTTTTAAAATGAAGCCATGCCAATCTCAAAAGAAGATGACAAGAGTTTGTGGGAGCAATATCAGATAATACTTCTTGCACACATTGTCCCGTACTGAATTTGATCCTTGCTTGATTCGAGTGAATGCTTGTTGGTAACTTGAGTTTCTCCACCAATCTTTGGCTTACAACAGTGTTGTCGCTTTTGTAAACGAATGCAACTAAACATGGGTGGCCTTTGATTAAACACCTTGTTTCTCTACTACCTTTTCCATCATCTTTATCTTTTCTTCCTTTTCTTTTTCTTCAATTTCCATTCCTTCCACAGTTTATATTTCTTCCTTTTCCATTATTTCTTTTTCTATTTTCTCCTTCAGCCTATGTTGATCCTTACTGGCTTGTCTTGGTGTCATAAATTTCAACTTCATTTCATGTCCCTCATGCCTATAATAAAGGGAACCTTTATCAAGATTGAGCATTTTAAAATGAAGCCATGCCCATCAAAAAGAAGATGACAAGAGTTTGTGGGAGCAATATCACATAATACTTCTTTCACACATTGTCCTGCACTGAATTAGATCCTTGCTTGATTCCAGTGAATGCTTGTTGGTAACTTGAGTGTCTCCACCAATCTTTGGCTTACAACAGTGTTGTCGCTTTCGTAAACGAATGAAACTAAACATAGGTGGCCTTTGATTAAAAACCTTGTTTCTCTACTACCTTTTCCATCTTCTTTATCTTTTCTTCCTTTTCTTTTTCTTAATTTGCATTCCTTCCACAGTTTATATTTCTTCCTTTTCTATTCTTTCTTTTTCTATTTTCTCCTTCAGCCTATGTTGATCCTTACTGGCTTGTCTTGGTGTCATAAATTTCAACTTCATTTCATGTCCCTCATGCCTATAATAAAGGGAACCTTTATCAAGATTGAGCGTTTTAAAATGAAGCCATGCCCATCTAAAAGAAGATGACAAGAGTTTGTGGGAGCAATATCACATAATACTTCTTTCACACATTGTCCTGTACTGAATTTGATCCTTGCTTGATTCGAATGAAAGCTTGTTGGTAACTTGAGTTTCTCCACCAATCTTTGGCTTACAACAGTGTTGTCGCTTTCGTAAACGAATGCAACTAGGGTGGCCTTTGATTAAACACCTTGTTTCTCTACTACCTTTTCCATCATCTTTATCTTTTCTTCCTTTTCTTTTTCTTCATTTCCATTCCTTCACAGTTTATATTTCTTCCTTTTCTATTCTTTCTTTTTCTATTTTCTCCTTCAGCCTATGTTGATCCTTACTGGCTTGTCTTGGTGTCATAAATTTCAACTTCATTTCATGTCCCTCATGCCTCTAATAAAGGGAACCTTTATCAAGATTGAGCGTTTTAAAATGAAGCCATTCCCATCTAAAAAGAAGATGACAAGAGTTTGTCGGAGCAATATCACATAATACTTCTTTCACACATTGTCCTGTACTGAATTTGATCCTTGCTTGATTCGAATGAAAGCTTGTTGGTAACTTGAGTTTCTCCACCAATCTTTGGCTTATAGCAGTGTTGTCGCTTTCGTAAATGAATGCACTAATTATGGGTGGCCTTTGATTAAACACCTTGTTTCTCTACTACCTTTTCCATCATCTTTATCTTTTCTTCCTTTTCTTTTTCTTCAATTTCCATTCCTTCCACAGTTTATATTTCTTCCTTTTCTATTCTTTCTTTTTTAATTTTCTCCTTCAGCCTATGTTGATCCTTATGGCTTGTCTTGGTGTCATAAATTTCAACTTCATTTCATGTCCCTCATGCCTCTAATAAAGGGAACCTTTATCAAGATTGAGCGTTTTAAAATGAAGCCATGCCCATCTAAAAAGAAGATGACAAGAGTTTGTGGGAGCAATATCACATAATACTTCTTTCACACATTTCCTGTACTGAATTAGATCCTTGCTTGATTCCAGTGAATGCTTGTTGGTAACTTGAGTGTCTCCACTAATCTTTGGCTTACAACAGTGTTGTCGCTTTTGTAAACGAATGAAACTAAACATGGGTGGCCTTTGATTAAACACCTTGTTTCTCTACTACCTTTTCCATCTTCTTTATCTTTTCTTCCTTTTCTTTTTCTTCAATTTGCATTCCTTCCACAGTTTATATTTCTTCCTTTTCTATTCTTTCTTTTTCTATTTTCTCCTTCAGCCTATGTTGATGCTTACTGGCTTGTCTTGGTGTCATAAATTTCAACTTCATTTCATGTCCCTCATGCCTCTAATAAAGGAACTGTCCAGCCTAGGTACACGGCACCAAACAGACACACCAACTGCATACCAAAGCCCCCTTCCTGCTCATGAAACACCCAGCAAGCTGATGACCGCCCACATCGCATTACGCCATGGAAGGTCCCAACCCCTAGTATACGGCCCCCAGCAAGCCTGGTGCCCGCTTACTCTAAGTCCTGCGGCCGTATACTCAACCAAAGTCATGCCTACCGCATGCACCACGCTAAACGCCCTTCCTAGTATACGGCCCCCAGCAAAACCTTGTGGCCGCTTACTCCAAGCCTTGTGGCCGCTTAGTCTAAGCCCTGCGGCCGTATACTCAACCAAATTCATGCCTACCGCATGCACTACGCTAAACGCCCTTCCTAGTATACGGCCCCCAGCAAAACCTTGTGGCCGCTTACTCCAAGCCTTGTGGCCGCTTACTCCAAGTCTTGCGCCCGTTTACTTAACCAAAGACGCGCCAGCCTGCATGCATTACCCAAACACCCTCCCTAGAGCACGGCCCTCGGCGACCACCATACCCCACGTTACAGATGTCTCTCCACCAAAGTAGCTCAAATCCACGACACAACCAGTCAACCCCAAAGATCCTCATAACCGAGTACCGAATACCGCAAACCCCTGAAGGACCTTCTGGTAATTTCCTCCCTAAAAAGCACTGGATCCAAGAATAGCCAAAAAGGGGATGATTGGGCCAGAAAGCCCATCCCAGGTAGGACCCACAGGTAAAATAGTATAAATAGCACACTGTTCCATGCATTGATTACGCATTAAATTATTCAAATACTCTGACATCACCAGTGCTGACTTAGGCATCGGAGTGTCTTTTGCAGGTCCCCTACTCCGCCCCCAGAATTCCCCTGAAGCAACAGAAGGACGACCGAGATCAGCCATTCGTAGCCCTCAAGTGATTTGTGAATTACAACCTTTGGTCCCGTAAGAACATGAACCTTTATCAAGATTGAGCGTTTTAAAATGAAGCCATGCCCATCTAAAAAGAAGATGACAGGAGTTTGTGGGAGCAATATCACATAATACTTCTTTCACACATTGTCCTGTACTGAATTTTATCCTTGCTTGATTCGATTGAAAGCTTGTTGGTAACTTGAGTTTCTCCACAAATCTTGGCTTACAACAGTGTTGTCGCTTTCGTAAACGAATGTGATGAAGGATTGACCTCAACCAAGGATGGAGGCACATGCTTAAGAAGACTAAGCATGTTTAGAAAGGAAGTTCACTAATCCTTCATCCCTTTCATTTATGCTTGTTATTTTTGATTCCCTAAGTTGACTTAGTTGAATCAACTTTAGTTGACTTGTTGACCTTTGACTAGGTTTGACTTGTTGACTATAGTTGACTTGACTTAAGCCAACATGCTAATCTATGTTTATTTGCTTTGTAGGTTAATTAGGTGTAAGAAAGCAATGCTAGGTGGCACATGGTGATTGGGGAGCATAAATGATGTGGAGGAGAGAGTAAAGCAAAGGCATAAAGCATAAAGAAAAAGGCATAAAGCAAGTGTACCTATGTACCTTTGGTCTCCTTTGTTTTTAGCACACTATGGCCACTTTCTAGAGACATATGAGACACATTCTTGGTCTCCTTTTGTCCTAGAACGAAATTAGCCTTGCACACACTATAGTTAGCTCTTTTGTCTCTCATTTTTGTAACCTTATTTGACCTAGTTTCTAGAAGCTAGGGTTAGGTTTTTGTAGAGACATCCTTAGGTATCTTTTATTTGCTTAGAGGCCCCTAAACTCTTCTATATAAGGGGTGCTCCTAGACATGTAAAAGGGTTGAACATTTTGAAGTAAAAACACTCTTGTGTCTCAACCATTTGTGAGAGTTTCCTCCCTAGGGAGTGAATACTTTTAAGCCTTATCTTGCATAGCAAGTGGCGGCACACATCCACTCATCTTCAAGGTTGCCATGGCTTCTAGCCTAGCCTTGTAGTGGCGTGCTTCTCACATTTTTACCATTCCTTTTCTCTCCATTTTATGTTTTCTTCTTCCTTTAATTTGTTCTTGGTTTTCTATGGTTTATGTGCTTTCCATTTCCTTTTTGTTTTGAATCAATCCATCATCTTCTTCTCTTGAGCTTTGTGAAAGGAACCTTCACATCTAGATAGCTTCCTATCTTAATGTCCAGTGGGGATTTCACTTAGCTTTCTTAATCAACTCACACCATATTCAATAATCTTAAAAAGGAACAAGATAATCCTTCATCATTTGGTATCTAGAGCCTAGGTTATCTTGAATATGGTGTTTTTCATGTTCTAACCTTGTCTTGTGTAGCTATCTTTGAATGGTCCACATAAAAACAATGCTGGCAGAAACTGTTCACGATTTTAAAAGATTAAACTGCACCTTCTCAGTGGCCCAAAAATTACGTTCTTGATGTCAAAAGAAAGCTCTGTGAGTCTAGTTTCTAACAAAAAAAGAACCAACGCATTTGGAGTTCTGTGGAGAGAGTTATGATCAAATGAGTGAGCAAAGGTCAGAGCTGCCGAGAATACGAAAAACAACGTTTTCAGGTTATGTTGTGGCAATTTTGGCTTCGGTTTTGCACCTCTTTAAGCTCCTAAATGTGGTTGGATAACATGTCTTTGGATGCTTAGTCTTTGAGCCTCAAATCCATGAGTTTAAATGCATGATAGCTACATGTTTGTGTCTTTGTGTATGTCATGTTGAGTCTTTAAATGTGTCTAACTTTTGCTTGAGTCTCTTGTCATATGCTTCTTTGAGTTTTCTTGTTTTTGTTTCTAAGTTTTTGAACTATTGCTTGAGATCTATGCCTTGTGTTGTTGCATGCTCCTTGAAATTGATTTTGACCTAATTTTAAGGAACTAAGTGTTCAAGACACCCTAAAACATCCTTCTCATCATTTTAAGTACCTAGTTTTGAAAAGAAAAAGTGTTTTCAAGACCAAAAACAGTTTGGCCGAGAGCTTTTACAATGCTTGGTGAATCCATTTGGCCATTTTTACTAGGTGTTATGCTACCAAATTTTATACTTGGATTTTGGGTGATATTGGCAAATTAGTTCCATGTTTTAACTTGGTTATGATCTTTCTTGGTGTATGCATAATTTGAGGTATAATCTTGGCTTGTTCAAATGCTTTCCATAGAGTCTTTAAAAGTGTTTTTCATTGCTTTAGTCTTATTCAAGTTTTGTCTTTAAAACAAAATTTCCTTAGAAGTTAAACTTTCTTGTTTTTGTGCTTTTCTTGCTTGTCACGAGGTGTTCTTTGTTGTGTCTTAGTAGTTTTCTTTTCTTGAAACTCTTGGGATGTTGTGGCCGAATCACTTGTCTTGCATTTGAAAGGTTTTGAACAAGTTTTTAAAAGTGTTTGCTTCACTCCTTTGGTGGATTTTGAGTGCTAGCCTTGCCTTGTTACTTTGGGAGAGTGATCTAAACACTTGGGTTACAATTTGGGTTGGATTTGGTCTCGGTTTTCATGTTGTCTAACCTCTAATCCATTTATTTTGTCTCGGATTTGAGTGTTTTTGTTGTAGGAATCATGGCAAGTTCATCAAATGCACCTACACCAAACAAAAACAATACATTGATGAGATTGCTTCGGGATTTGGAGTTGTCTAGGAAAGAGGCCTTTGAACAATTAAGAAAAGACAAGGAGCAAAGTGACCTAAGAATCCAAGAGCACATTCAAAGGCTTGAAGCTAAAGAGCAAGAAAGAGAGGCTAGGAAAAGAGGGCATTCTAGGCGCAACCCATCACAAGAGAAGCAAACTCCAAAGATTCCTAAGTTCTATGGAGGAAGTGATCCCAAAGTCTTCCTTGATTGGGAAGCTAAAGTTGATCAAATTTTCAATGAAAATCATGTAAAGGATCAAACACAAGTTGATCTAGTAGTTTTAGGATTTTTGGAGTATGCCAATACTTGGTGGCATAAAGTTTGTAAGAATTATGACCAAGGGCCACTCGCGGCTTCTTGGATTGACATTAAAACTCTTATGCGCGCTAGATTTGTTCCTCCCTCCTATAGGAAGGAACTTCTTTTGAAGCTCCAAAGGCTTCACCAAGGTTCTATGAGTGTGAGTGAGTACTTTAAAGAATTAGAGTCTCAAATGCATAGGGTTGAAATAAAAGAAACTAACAAAGAAAAATTAAAAAGATTTGTGAGTGGTCTTAGGAGAGACATACAAGACCAAGTAGAGTTGTATGAGTACTCCACTCTTGAAAATGTTTTCACACTTGCCCTTGGGATTGAAATTCAATTGAAAAGAAAAAGAAGGGCAAGGAAGAGTTACTCACCCAACCACTACTTTAGTCACTCATGGAAGGGAAATGATAAAATGAAACATGATAAGTTCCCTTCTAACTCTCATCAAGAACCACCAAGTAAAAGTAAGTCACCAAGTGATCACATTCACCATTCCACTTCTCAAAGATCAAGTTCCATTAAATGTTTTAAATGTTTGGGTTATAATCACATTGCTTTAAATTGCCCAACCAAAAGGACCATGATCTTAAAGAAGAGTAATAATGTTGAAAGTGAACACTCATCTCCCCATTCTCTTTCAAAAGAATCTTCTTCCTCTAGTAAAACTAAAATTTTTGAGAAAGACCCTATGTTATTAAGGCGCATGATAGGTCAAGATCAAAGTGAGCTTGAGCCAACTCAAAGAGAAAACATTTTTCAATCTAGATGCAAAATTAACAAATGGGTTTGCTCTCTAATTATTGATGGAGGAAGTAGTACCAATGTAGCTAGCACAAGGTTGGTGGAAAAGCTTAGCTTAGAGACCATTCCTCATGCTAAGCCCTACAAGCTTTCTTGGATAAGTAAAGAGGGAGAAATAGATGTCAATAAACAAGTCCTAATTAACTTCTCTATAGGAAGCTATAAAGATGAGGTGTTATGTGATGTTGTTCCCATGGAAGTCACACATATCTTACTAGGTAGGCCATGGCAATTTGATAAACAAACTTTACATGATGGCTATACCAACCAATACATTTTCTTCAAAAATGGGAAAAAGACAACTTTACAACCTCTATCACCTCAAGAAGTTAATAAGGATAGAAATAAAATAAGAAAAGATAAAGAAGAAAAAGAAAAGGGGCAAGCTTTCACCAAGGTGTTACTTGCCTACAAAAAAATTCTTCCAAAGCAAGATGTGCATCACTCTTCCTTCTCTTCCCAAGCCAAAAAGGAAGGCCCAAAGCATAAGCAAGAGAGGAAGAGTAGTCTAGAAAATAAAGATGGCCTAACCAAAGCTAGGGGTAATACTCTTAGAAAGGATGGAACAAAAGCTCATAAAAGGAAGGCGCAAATCCTCCCCCAAATCAAGTCAAGTTCCATCCACAAAGGCTTAAAGAATTTGTGGTCAAATTCTCTCCAAGAAGGGGAGGATGATGAAGGATTGACCTCAACCAAGGATGGAGGCACATGCTTAAGAAGACTAAGCATGTTTAGAAAGGAAGTTCACTAATCCTTCATCCCTTTCATTTATGCTTGTTATTTTTGATTCCCTAAGTTGACTTAGTTGAATCAACTTTAGTTGACTTGTTGACCTTTGACTAGGTTTGACTTGTTGACTATAGTTGACTTGACTTAAGCCAACATGCTAATCTATGTTTATTTGCTTTGTAGGTTAATTAGGAGTAAGAAAGCAATGCTAGGTGGCACATGGTGATTGGGGAGCATAAATGATGTGGAGGAGAGAGTAAAGCAAAGGCATACAGCATAAAGAAAAAGGCATAAAGCAAGTGTACCTATGTACCTTTGGTCTCCTTTGTTTTTAGCACACTATGGCCACTTTCTAGAGACATATGAGACACATTCTTGGTCTCCTTTTGTCCTAGAACGAAATTAGCCTTGCACACACCATAGTTAGCTCTTTTGTCTCTCATTTTTGTAACCTTATTTGACCTAGTTTCTAGAAGCTAGGGTTAGGTTTTTGTAGAGACATCCTTAGGTATCTTTTATTTGCTTAGAGGCCCCTAAACTCTTCTATATAAGGGGTGCTCCTAGACATGTAAAAAGGTTGAACATTTTGAAGTAAAAACACTCTTGTGTCTCAACCATTTGTGAGAGTTTCCTCCCTAGGGAGTGAATACTTTTAAGCCTTATCTTGCATAGCAAGTGGCGGCACACATCCACTCATCTTCAAGGTTGCCATGGCTTCTAGCCTAGCCTTGTAGTGGCGTGCTTCTCACATTTTTACCATTCCTTTTCTCTCCATTTTATGTTTTCTTCTTCCTTTAATTTGTTCTTGGTTTTCTATGGTTTATGTGCTTTCCATTTCCTATTTGTTTTGAATCAATCCATCATCTTCTTCTCTTGAGCCTTGTGAAAGGAACCTTCATATCTAGATAGCTTCCTATCTTAAAGTCCAGTGGGGATTTCACATAGCTTTCTTAATCAACTCACACCATATTCAATAATCTTAAAAATAACAACATAATCCTTCATCAGAATGCAACTAAACATAGGTGGCCTTTGATTAAACACCTTGTTTTACCTTTTCCATCATCTTTATCTTTTCTTCCTTTTCTTTTTCTTCAATTTGCATTCCTTCCACAGTTTATATTTCTTCCTTTTCTATTCTTTCTTTTTCTATTTTCTCCTTCAGCCTATGTTGATCCTTACTGGCTTGTCTTGGTGTCATAAATTTCAACTTCATTTCATGTCCCTCATGCCTCTAATAAAGGGAACCTTTATCAAGATTGAGCGTTTTCAAATGAAGCCATGCCCATCTAAAAAGAAGATGACAAGAGTTTGTGGGAGCAATATCACATAATACTTCTTTCACACATTGTCCTGTACTGAATTAGATCCTTGCTTGATTCCAGTGAATGCTTGTTGGTAACTTGAGTTTCTCCACCAATCTTTGGCTTACAACAATGTTGTCGCTTTCATAAACGAATGCAACTAAACATAGGTGGCCTTTGATTAAACACCTTGTTTCTCTACTACCTTTTCCATCATCTTTATCTTTTCTTCCTTTTCTTTTTCTTCAATTTCCATTCCTTCCACAGTTTATATGTCTTCCTTTTCTATTCTTTCTTTTTCTATTTTCTCCTTCAGCCTATGTTGATCCTTACTAGCTTGTCTTGTTGTCATAAATTTTAACTTCATTTCATGTCCCTCATGCCTCTAATAAAGGGAACCTTTATCAAGATTGAGCGTTTTAAAATGAAGCCATGCCCATCTAAAAAGAAGATGACAAGAGTTTGTGGGAGCAATATCACATAATACTTCTTTCACACATTGTCCTGTACTGAATTTGATCCTTGCTTGATTCGAATGAAAGCTTGTTGGTAACTTGAGTTTCTCCACCAATCTTTGGCTTACAACAGTGTTGTCGCTTTCTTAACCGAATGCAACTAAACATGGGTGGCCTTTGATTAAACACCTTGTTTCTCTACTACCTTTTCCATCATCTTTATCTTTTCTTCCTCTTCTTTTTCTTCATTTCCATTCCTTTCACAGTTTATATTTCTTCCTTTTCTATTCTTTCTTTTTCTATTTTCTCCTTCAGCCTATGTTGATCCTTACTGTCTTGTCTTGGTGTCATAAATTTCAACTTGATTTCATGTCCCTCATGCCTCTAATAAACGGAGCCTTTGTCAAGATTGAGCGTCTTAAAACGAAGCTATGCCCATCTAAAAAGAAGATGACAAGAGTTTGTGGGAGCAATATCACATAATAATTCTTTGACACATTGTCCTGTACTGAATTTGATCCTTGATTGATTCGAATGAAAGCTTGTTGGTAACATGAGTTTCTCCACCAATCTTTGGCTTACAACAGTGTTGTCGCTTTCGTAAACGAATACAACTAAACATGGGTGGCCTTTGATTAAACACCTTGTTTCTCTACTACCTTTTCCATCATCTTTATCTTTTCTTCCTTTTCTTTTTCTTCAATTTCCATTCCTTCCACAGTTTATATTTCTTCCTTTTCTATTCTTTCTTTTTCAATTTTTCCTTCAACCTATGTTGATCCTTACTGGCTTGTCTTGGTGTCATAAATTTCAACTTTATTTCATGTCCCTCATGCCTCTAATAAAGGGAACCTTTATCAAGATTGAGCGTTTTAAAATGAAGCCATGCCCATCTAAAAAGAAGATGACAAGAGTTTGTGGGAGCAATATCACATAATACTTCTTTCACACATTGTCCTGTACTGAATTTATCCTTGCTTGATTCGACTGAAAGCTTGTTGGTAACTTGAGTTTCTCCACAAATCTTAGTGTTGTCGCTTTCGTAAACGAATGCAACTAAACATAGGTGGCCTTTGATTAAACACCTTGTTTCTCTACTACCTTTTCCATCATCTTTATCTTTTCTTCCTTTTCTTTTTCTTCAATTTCTATTCCTTCCACAATTTATATTTCTTCCTTTTCTATTCTTTCTTTTTCCATTTTCTCCTTCAACCTATGTTAATCCTTACTGGCTTGTCTTGGTGTCATAAATTTCAACTTCATTTCATGTCCCTCATGCCTCTAATAAAGGGAGCCTTTGTCAAGATTGAGCGTTTTAAAATGAAGCTATGCCCATCGCAAAAGAAGATGACAAGAGTTTGTGGGAGCAATATCACATAATAATTCTTCCACACATTGTCCTGTACTGAATTTGATCCTTGATTGATTCGAATGAAAGCTTGTTGGTAACTGAGTTTCTCCACCAATCTTTGGCTTACAACAGTTTGTCGCTTTCGTAAACAAATGCAACTAAACATGGGTGACCTTTGATTAAACACCTTGTTTCTCTACTACCTTTTCCATCATCTTTATCTTTTCTTCCTCTTCTTTTTCTTCAATTTCCATTCTTTCCACAGTTTATATTTCTTCCTTTTCTATTATTTCTTTTTCTATTTTCTCCTTCAGCCTATGTTGATCCTTACTGCCTTGTCTTGGTGTCATAAATTTCAACTTGATTTCATGTCCCTCATGCCTCTAATAAAGGGAACCTTTATCAAGATTGAGCGTTTTAAAATGAAGCCATGCCCATCTAAAAAGAAGATGACAAGAGTTTGTGGGAGCAATATCACATAATACTTCTTTCACACATTGTCCTGTACTGAATTTGATCCTTGCTTGATTCGACTGAAAGCTTGTTGGTAACATGAGTTTCTCCACCAATCTTTGGCTTACAACAGTTTGTCGCTTTCGTAAACAAATGCAACTAAACATGGGTGACCTTTGATTAAACACCTTGTTTCTCTACTACCTTTTCCATCATCTTTATCTTTTCTTCCTTTCTTTTTCTTCAATTTCCATTCCTTCCACAGTTTATATTTCTTCCTTTTCTATTCTTTCTTTTTCCATTTTCTCCTTCAACCTATGTTGATCCTTACTGGCTTGTCTTGGTGTCATAAATTTCAACTTATTTCATGTCCCTCATGCCTCTAATAAAGGGAACCTTTATCAAGATTGAGCGTTTTAAAATGAAGCCATGCCCATCTAAAAAGAAGATGACAAGAGTTTGTGGGAGCAATATCACATAATACTTCTTTCACACATTGTCCTGTACTGAATTTATCCTTGCTTGATTCGACTGAAAGCTTGTTGGTAACTTGAGTTTCTCCACAAATCTTTGGCTTACAACAATGTTGTCGCTTTCGTAAACGAATGCAACTAAACATGGGTGGCCTTTGATTAAACACCTCATTTCTCTACTACCTTTTCCATCATCTTTATCTTTTCTTCCTTTTCTTTTTCTTCAATTTCCATTCCTTCCACAGTTTATATTTCTTCCTTTTCTATTCTTTCTTTTTCCATTTTCTCCTTCAACCTATGTTGATCCTTACTGGCTTGTCTTGGTGTCATAAATTTCAACTTCATTTCATGTCCCTCATGCCTCTAATAAAGGGAACCTTTATCAAGATTGAGCGTTTTAAAATGAAGCCATGCCAATCTCAAAAGAAGATGACAAGAGTTTGTGGGAGCAATATCAGATAATACTTCTTGCACACATTGTCCCGTACTGAATTTGATCCTTGCTTATTCGAGTGAATGCTTGTTGGTAACTTGAGTTTCTCCACCAATCTTTGGCTTACAACAGTGTTGTCGCTTTTGTAAACGAATGCAGCTAAACATGAGTGGCCTTTGATTAAACACCTTGTTTCTCTACTACCTTTTCCATCATCTTTATCTTTTCTTCCTTTTCTTTTTCTTCAATTTCCATTCCTTCAACAGTTTATATTTCTTCCTTTTCTATTCTTTCTTTTTCCATTTTCTCCTTCAAGCTATGTTGATCCTTACTGGCTTGTCTTGGTGTCATAAATTTCAACTTCATTTCATGTCCCTCATGCCTCTAATAAAGGGAACCTTTATCAAGATTGAGCGTTTTAAAATGAAGCCATGCCCATATAAAAAGAAGATGACAAGAGTTTGTGGGACAATATCACATAATACTTCTTTCACACATTGTCTGTACTAATTTGATCCTTGCTTGATTCGAATGAAAGCTTGTTGGTAACTTGAGTTTCTCCACCAATCTTTGGCTTACAACAGTGTTGTCGCTTTCGTAAACGGATGCAACTAAACATGGGTGGCCTTTGATTAAACACCTTGTTTCTCTACTACCTTTTCCATCATCTTTATCTTTTCTTCCTTTTCTTTTCTTCAATTTGCATTCCTTCCACAGTTTATATTTCTTCCTTTTCTATTCTTTCTTCTTCCATTTTCTCCTTCAACCTATGTTGATCCTTACTGGCTTGTCTTGGTGTCGTAAATTTCAACTTCATTTCATGTCCCTCATGCATCTAATAAAGGAACCTTTAGCAAGATTGAGCGTTTTAAAATGAAGCCATGCCCATCTAAAAAGAAGATGACAAGAGTTTGTGGGAGCAATATCACATAATACTTCTTTCACACATTGTCCTGTACTGATTTGATCCTTGCTTGATTCGAATGAAAGCTTGTTGGTAACTTGAGTTTCTCCACCAATCTTTGGCTTACAACAGTGTTGTCGCTTTCGTAACCGAATGCAACTAAACATGGGTGGCCTTTGATTAAACACCTTGTTTCTCTACTACGATTTCCATCATCTTTATCTTTTCTTCCTTTTCTTTTCTTCAATTTGCATTCCTTCCACAGTTTATATTTCTTCCTTTTCTATTCTTTCTTTTTCATTTTCTCCTTCACCTATGTTGATCCTTACTGGCTTGTCTTAGTGTCATAAATTTCAACTTCTTTCATGTCCCTCAGCCTCTAATAAAGGGAACCTTTATCAAGATTGAGCGTTTTAAAATGAAGCCATGCCCATCTAAAAAGAAGATGACAAGAGTTTGTGGGAGCAATATCACATAATACTTCTTTCACACATTGTCCTCTACTGAATTTGATCCTTGCTTGATTCGAATGAAAGCTTGTTGGTAACTTGAGTTTCTCCACCAATCTTTGCTTACAATAGTGTTGTCGCTTTCGTAAACGAATGCAACTAAACATGGGTGGCCTTTGATTAAACACCTTGTTTCTCTACTACCTTTTCCATCATCTTTATCTTTTCTTCCTTTTCTTTTTCTTCAATTTGCATTCCTTCCACAGTTTATATTTCTTCCTTTTCTATTCTTTTTTTTTATTTTCTCCTTCAGCCTATGTGATCCTTCTGGCTTGTCTTGGTGTCATAAATTTCAACTACATTTCATGTCCCTCATGCCTCTAATAAAGGGAACCTTTATCAAGATTGAGCGTTTTAAAATGAAGCCATGCCATCTCAAAAGAAGATGACAAGAGTTTGTGGGAGCAATATCACATAATACTTCTTTCACACATTGTCCCGTACTGAATTTGATCCTTGCTTATTCGAGTGAATGCTTGTTGGTAACTTGAGTTTCTCCACCAATCTTTGGCTTACAACAGTGTTGTCGCTTTCGTAAACGAATGCAACTAAACATGGGTGGCCTTTGATTAAACACCTTGTTTCTCTACTACCTTTTCCATCATCTTTATCTTTTCTTCCTTTTCTTTTTCTTCAATTTCCATTCCTTCCACAGTTTATATTTCTTCCTTTTCTATTCTTTCTTTTTCCATTTTCTCCTTCACCTATGTTGATCCTTACTGGCTTGTCTTGGTGTCATAAATTTCAACTTCATTTCATGTCCCTCATGCCTCTAATAAAGGGAACCTTTATCAAGATTGAGCGTTTTAAAATGAAGCCATGCCCATCTAAAAAGAAGATGACAAGAGTTTGTGGGAGCAATATCACATAATACTTCTTTCACACATTGTCCTGTACTGAATTTGATCCTTGCTTGATTCGAATGAAAGCTTGTTGGTAACTTGAGTTTCTCCACCAATCTTTGGCTTACAACAGTGTTGTCGCTTTCGTAAACGAATGCAACTAAACATGGGTGGCCTTTGATTAAACACCTTGTTTCTCTACTACCTTTTCCATCATCTTTATCTTTTCTTCCTTTTCTTTTTCTTCAATTTCCATTCCTCCACAGTTTATATTTCTTCCTTTTCTATTCTTTCTTTTTCTATTTTCTCCTTCAGCCTATGTTGATCCTTACTGGCTTGTCTTGGTGTCATAAATTTCAACTTCATTTCATGTCCCTCATGCCTCAAATAAAGGGAACCTTTATCAAGATTGAGCGTTTTAAAATGAAGCCATGCCATCTCAAAAGAAGATGACAAGAGTTTGTGGGAGCAATATCACATAATACTTCTTGCACACATTGTCCGTACTGAATTTGATCCTTGCTTGATTCGAGTGAATGCTTGTTGGTAACTTGAGTTTCTCCACCAATCTTTGGCTTACAACAGTGTTGTCGCTTTGTAAACGAATGCAACTAAACATGGGTGGCCTTTGATTAAACACCTTGTTTCTCTACTACCTTTTCCATCATCTTTATCTTTTCTTCCTTTTCTTTTTCTTCAATTTCCATTCCTTCCACAGTTTATATTTCTTCCTTTTCTATTCTTTCTTTTTCATTTTCTCCTTCAGCCTATGTTGATCCTTACTGGCTTGTCTTGGTGTCATAAATTTCAACTTCATTTCATGTCCCTCATGCCTCTAATAAAGGGAACCTTTATCAAGATTGAGCGTTTTAAAATGAAGCCATGCCCATCTAAAAAGAAGATGACAAGAGTTTGTGGGAGCAATATCACATAATACTTCTTTCACACATTGTCCTGTACTGAATTTGATCCTTGCTTGATTCGAATGAAAGCTTGTTGGTAACTTGAGTTTCTCCACCAATCTTTGGCTTACAACAGTGTTGTCGCTTTCGTAAACGAATGCAACTAAACATGGGTGGCCTTTGATTAAACACCTTGTTTCTCTACTACCTTTTCCATCATCTTTATCTTTTCTTCCTTTTCTTTTTCTTCAATTTCCATTCCTTCCACAGTTTATATTTCTTCCTTTTCTATTCTTTCTTTTTCTATTTTCTCCTTCAGCCTATGTGATCCTTACTGGCTTGTCTTGGTGTCATAAATTTCAACTTCATTTCATGTCCCTCATGCCTCTAATAAAGGGAACCTTTATCAAGATTGAGCGTTTTAAAATGAAGCCATGCCCATCTCAAAAGAAGATGACAAGAGTTTGTGGGAGCAATATCACATAATACTTCTTCACACATTGTCCGTACTGAATTTGATCCTTGCTTGATTCGAGTGAAGCTTGTTGGTAACTTGAGTTTCTCCACCAATCTTTGGCTTACAACAGTGTTGTCGCTTTCGTAAACGAATGCAACTAAACATGGGTGGCCTTTGATTAAACACCTTGTTTCTCTACTACCTTTTCCATCATCTTTATCTTTTCTTCCTTTTCTTTTTCTTCAATTTCCATTCCTTCACAGTTTATATTTCTTCCTTTTCTATTCTTTCTTTTTCTATTTTCTCCTTCAGCTATGTTGATCCTTACTGGCTTGTCTTGGTGTCATAAATTTCAACTTCATTTCATGTCCCTCATGCCTCTAATAAAGGGAACCTTTATCAAGATTGAGCGTTTTAAAATGAAGCCATGCCCATCTAAAAAGAAGATGACAAGAGTTTGTGGGAGCAATATCACATAATACTTCTTTCACACATTGTCTGTACTGAATTTGATCCTTGCTGATTCGAATGAAAGCTTGTTGGTAACTTGAGTTTCTCCACCAATCTTTGGCTTACAACAGTGTTGTCGCTTTCGTAAACGAATGCAACTAAACATGGGTGGCCTTTGATTAAACACCTTGTTTCTCTACTACCTTTTCCATCATCTTTATCTTTTCTTCCTTTTCTTTTTCTTCAATTTCCATTCCTTCCACAGTTTATATTTCTTCCTTTTCTATTCTTTCTTTTTCTATTTTCTCCTTCACCTATGTTGATCCTTACTGGCTTGTCTTGGTGTCATAAATTTCAACTTCATTTCATGTCCCTCATGCCTCAAATAAAGGAACCTTTATCAAGATTGAGCGTTTTAAAATGAAGCCATGCCCATCTAAAAAGAAGATGACAAGAGTTTGTGGAAGCAATATCACATAATACTTCTTGCACACATTGTCCCGTACTGAATTTGATCCTTGCTTGATTCGAGTGAAGCTTGTTGGTAACTTGAGTTTCTCCACCAATCTTTGGCTTACAACAGTGTTGTCGCTTTGTAAACGAATGCAACTAAACATGGGTGGCCTTTGATTAAACACCTGTTTCTCTACTACCTTTTCCATCATCTTTATCTTTTCTTCCTTTTCTTTTCTTCAATTTCCATTCCTTCCACAGTTTATATTTCTTCCTTTTCTATTCTTTCTTTTTCTATTTTCTCCTTCAGCCTATGTTGATCCTTACTGGCTTGTCTTGGTGTCATAAATTTCAACTTCATTTCATGTCCCTCATGCCTCTAATAAAGGGAACCTTTATCAAGATTGAGCGTTTTAAAATGAAGCCATGCCCATCTAAAAAGAAGATGACAAGAGTTTGTGGGAGCAATATCACATAATACTTCTTTCACACATTGTCCTGTACTGAATTTGATCCTTGCTTGATTCGAATGAAAGCTTGTTGGTAACTTGAGTTTCTCCACCAATCTTTGGCTTACAACAGTGTTGTCGCTTTCGTAAACGAATGCAACTAAACATGGGTGGCCTTTGATTAAACACCTTGTTTCTCTACTACCTTTTCCATCATCTTTATCTTTTCTTCCTTTTCTTTTTCTTCAATTTCCATTCCTTCCACAGTTTATATTTCTTCCTTTTCTATTCTTTCTTTTTTATTTTCTCCTTCAGCCTATGTTGATCCTTACTGGCTTGTCTTGGTGTCATAAATTTCAACTTCATTTCATGTCCCTCATGCCTCAAATAAAGGGAACCTTTATCAAGATTGAGCGTTTTAAAATGAAGCCATGCCAATCTCAAAAGAAGATGACAAGAGTTTGTGGGAGCAATATCACATAATACTTCTTCACACATTGTCCCGTACTGAATTTGATCCTTGCTTGATTCGAGTGAAGCTTGTTGGTAACTTGAGTTTCTCCACCAATCTTTGGCTTACAACAGTGTTGTCGCTTTCGTAAACGAATGCAACTAAACATGGGTGGCCTTTGATTAAACACCTTGTTTCTCTACTACCTTTTCCATCATCTTTATCTTTTCTTCCTTTTCTTTTTCTTCAATTTCCATTCCTTCCACAGTTTATATTTCTTCCTTTTCTATTCTTTCTTTTTCTATTTTCTCCTTCAGCCTATGTTGATCCTTACTGGCTTGTCTTGGTGTCATAAATTTCAACTTCATTTCATGTCCCTCATGCCTCTAATAAAGGGAACCTTTATCAAGATTGAGCGTTTTAAAATGAAGCCATGCCCATCTAAAAAGAAGATGACAAGAGTTTGTGGGAGCAATATCACATAATACTTCTTTCACACATTGTCCTGTACTGAATTTGATCCTTGCTTGATTCGAATGAAAGCTTGTTGGTAACTTGAGTTTCTCCACCAATCTTTGGCTTACAACAGTGTTGTCGCTTTTGTAAACGAATGCAACTAAACATGGTGGCCTTTGATTAAACACCTTGTTTCTCTACTACCTTTTCCATCATCTTTATCTTTTCTTCCTTTTCTTTTTCTTCAATTTCCATTCCTTCCACAGTTTATATTTCTTCCTTTTCTATTCTTTTTTTTCTATTTTCTCCTTCAGCCTATGTGATCCTTACTGGCTTGTCTTGGTGTCATAAATTTCAACTTCATTTCATGTCCCTCATGCCTCTAATAAAGGGAACCTTTATCAAGATTGAGCGTTTTAAAATGAAGCCATGCCAATCTCAAAAGAAGATGACAAGAGTTTGTGGGAGCAATATCACATAATACTTCTTGCACACATTGTCCGTACTGAATTTGATCCTTGCTTGATTCGAGTGAATGCTTGTTGGTAACTTGAGTTTCTCCACCAATCTTTGGCTTACAACAGTGTTGTCGCTTTCGTAAACGAATGCAACTAAACATGGGTGGCCTTTGATTAAACACCTTGTTTCTCTACTACCTTTTCCATCATCTTTATCTTTTCTTCCTTTTCTTTTTCTTCAATTTCCATTCCTTCCACAGTTTATATTTCTTCCTTTTCTATTCTTTCTTTTTCATTTTCTCCTTCAGCCTATGTTGATCCTTACTGGCTTGTCTTGGTGTCATAAATTTCAACTTCATTTCATGTCCCTCATGCCTCTAATAAAGGAACCTTTATCAAGATTGAGCGTTTTAAAATGAAGCCATGCCCATCTAAAAGAAGATGACAAGAGTTTGTGGGAGCAATATCACATAATACTTCTTTCACACATTGTCCTGTACTGAATTTGATCCTTGCTTGATTCGAATGAAAGCTTGTTGGTAACTTGAGTTTCTCCACCAATCTTTGGCTTACAACAGTGTTGTCGCTTTCGTAAACGAATGCAACTAAACATGGGTGGCCTTTGATTAAACACCTTGTTTCTCTACTACCTTTTCCATCATCTTTATCTTTTCTTCCTTTTCTTTTTCTTCAATTTCCATTCCTTCCACAGTTTATATTTCTTCCTTTTCTATTCTTTCTTTTTCTATTTTCTCCTTCAGCCTATGTTGATCCTTACTGGCTTGTCTTGGTGTCATAAATTTCAACTTCATTTCATGTCCCTCATGCCTCAAATAAAGGGAACCTTTATCAAGATTGAGCGTTTTAAAATGAAGCCATGCCCATCTCAAAAGAAGATGACAAGAGTTTGTGGGAGCAATATCACATAATACTTCTTTCACACATTGTCCCGTACTGAATTTGATCCTTGCTTGATTCGAGTGAAAGCTTGTTGGTAACTTGAGTTTCTCCACCAATCTTTGGCTTACAACAGTGTTGTCGCTTTCGTAAACGAATGCAACTAAACATGGGTGGCCTTTGATTAAACACCTTGTTTCTCTACTACCTTTTCCATCATCTTTATCTTTTCTTCCTTTTCTTTTTCTTCAATTTGCATTCCTTCCACAGTTTATATTTCTTCCTTTTCTATTCTTTCTTTTTCTATTTTCTCCTTCAGCCTATGTTGATCCTTACTGGCTTGTCTTGGTGTCATAAATTTCAACTTCATTTCA
This sequence comes from Vigna unguiculata, assembly GCF_004118075.2. Taxonomy (NCBI): domain Eukaryota; kingdom Viridiplantae; phylum Streptophyta; class Magnoliopsida; order Fabales; family Fabaceae; genus Vigna; species Vigna unguiculata. The sequence continues at coordinate 28,535 of NW_021011466.1, forward strand.
TGTCCCTCATGCCTCTAATAAAGGGAACCTTTATCAAGATTGAGCGTTTTAAAATGAAGCCATGCCCATCTAAAAAGAAGATGACAAGAGTTTGTGGGAGCAATATCACATAATACTTCTTTCACACATTGTCCTGTACTGAATTTGATCCTTGCTTGATTCGAATGAAAGCTTGTTGGTAACTTGAGTTTCTCCACCAATCTTTGGCTTACAACAGTGTTGTCGCTTTCGTAAACGAATGCAACTAAACATGGGTGGCCTTTGATTAAACACCTTGTTTCTCTACTACCTTTTCATCATCTTTATCTTTTCTTCCTTTTCTTTTTCTTCAATTTCCATTCCTTCCACAGTTTATATTTCTTCCTTTCTATTCTTTATTTTTTATTTTCTCCTTCAGCCTATGGTGATCCTTTCTGGCTTGTCTTGGTGTCATAAATTTCAACTTCATTTCATGTCCCTCATGCCTCTAATAAAGGGAACCTTTATCAAGATTGAGCGTTTTAAAATGAAGCCATGCCATCTCAAAAGAAGATGACAAGAGTTTGTGGGAGCAATATCACATAATACTTCTTGCACACATTGTCCGTACTGAATTTGATCCTTGCTTTATTCGAGTGAATGCTTGTTGGTAACTTGATTTCTCCACCAATCTTTGGCTTACAACAGTGTTGTCGCTTTCGTAAACGAATGCAACTAAACATGGGTGGTCTTTGATTAAACACCTTGTTTCTCTACTACCTTTTCCATCATCTTTATCTTTTCTTCCTTTTCTTTTTCTTCAATTTCCATTCCTTCACAGTTTATATTCTTCCTTTTCTATTCTTTCTTTTTCTATTTTCTCCTTCAGCTATGTTGATCCTTACTGCTTGTCTTGGTGTCATAAATTTCAACTTCATTTCATGTCCTCATGCCTCTAATAAAGGGAACCTTTATCAAGATTGAGCGTTTTAAAATGAAGCCATGCCTTCTAAAAAGAAGATGATAAGAGTTTGTGGGAGCAATATCACATAATACTTCTTTCACACATTGTCTTGTATTGAATTTGATCCTTGCATGATTCGAATGAAAGCTTGTTGGTAACTTGAGTTTCTCCACCAATCTTTGGCTTACAACAGTGTTGTCGCTTTCGTAAACAGATGCAACTAAACATGGGTGGCCTTTGATAAACACCTTGTTTCTCTACTACCTTTTCCATCATCTTTATCTTTTCTTCCTTTTCTTTTTCTTCAATTGCATTCCTTCCACAGTTTATATTTCTTCCTTTCTATTCTTTCTTTTTCCATTTTCTCCTTCAACCTATGTTATCCTTACTGCCTTTCTTGGTGTCATAAATTTCAACTTCATTTCATGTCCCTCATACATCAAATAAATGGAACCTTTAGCAAGATTGAGCGTTTTAAAAATGAAGCCATGCCCATCTAAAAAGAAGATGACAAGAGTTGTGGAGCAATATCACATAATACTTCTTGCACACATTGTCCCGTACTGAATTTGATCCTTGCTTTATTCGAGTGAATGCTTGTTGGTAACTTGAGTTTCTCCACCAATCTTTGGC
>NW_021011467.1:0-26018 GCF_004118075.2 Vigna unguiculata
CAACACACGTTGAAGGAGAAAATAGAAAAGAAAGAATAGAAAAAGAAGAAATATAAACTGCAGAAGGAAGGGAAATTGAAGAAAAAGAAAAGGAAGTAAAGAAAAAGATGATGGAAAAGGTAGTAGAAAAGCAAGGTGTTTAATCGAAGGCCACCATGTTTAGTTGCATTCGTTTACGAAAGCGAGAACAATGTTGTAAGCCAAAGATTGGTGGAGAAACTCAAGTTACCAACAAGCTTTCATCCGAATCAAGCAAGGATCAAATTCAGTACAGGACAATGTGTGAAGAAGTATTATGTGATATTGCTCCCACAAACTCTTGTCATCTTCTTTTTAGATGGGCAAGACTTCATTTTAAAACGCTCAATCTTGATTAACGTTCCCTTTATTTGAGGCATGAGGGACATGAAATGAAGTTGAAATTTATGACACCAAGACAAGCCAAGAAGGATCAACACACGTTGAAGGAGAAAATAGAAAAAGAAAGAATAGAAAAAGAAGAAATATAAACTGCAGAAGGAAGGGAAATTGAAGAAAAAGAAAAGGAAGTAAAGAAAAAGATGATGGAAAAGGTAGTAGAAAAGCAAGGTGTTTAATCGAAGGCCACCATGTTTAGTTGCATTCGTTTACGAAAGCGAGAACAATGTTGTAAGCCAAAGATTGGTGGAGAAACTCAAGTTACCAACAAGCTTTCATCCGAATCAAGCAAGGATCAAATTCAGTACAGGACAATGTGTGAAGAAGTATTATGTGATATTGCTCCCACAAACTCTTGTCATCTTCTTTTTAGATGGGCAAGACTTCATTTTAAAACGCTCAATCTTGATTAACGTTCCCTTTATTTGAGGCATGAGGGACATGAAATGAAGTTGAAATTTATGACACCAAGACAAGCCAAGAAGGATCAACACACGTTGAAGGAGAAAATAGAAAAAGAAAGAATAGAAAAAGAAGAAATATAAACTGCAGAAGGAAGGGAAATTGAAGAAAAAGAAAAGGAAGTAAAGAAAAAGATGATGGAAAAGGTAGTAGAAAAGCAAGGTGTTTAATCGAAGGCCACCCATGTTTAGTTGCATTCGTTTACGAAAGCGAGAACAATGTTGTAAGCCAAAGATTGGTGGAGAAACTCAAGTTACCAACAAGCTTTCATCCGAATCAAGCAAGGATCAAATTCAGTACAGGACAATGTGTGAAGAAGTATTATGTGATATTGCTCCCACAAACTCTTGTCATCTTCTTTTTAGATGGGCAGACTTCATTTTAAAACGCTCAATCTTGATTAACGTTCCCTTTATTTGAGGCATGAGGGACATGAAATGAAGTTGAAATTTATGACACCAAGACAAGCCAAGAAGGATCAACACACGTTGAAGGAGAAAATAGAAAAAGAAAGAATAGAAAAAGAAGAAATATAAACTGCAGAAGGAAGGGAAATTGAAGAAAAAGAAAAGGAAGTAAAGAAAAAGATGATGGAAAAGGTAGTAGAAAAGCAAGGTGTTTAATCGAAGGCCACCATGTTTAGTTGCATTCGTTTACGAAAGCGAGAACAATGTTGTAAGCCAAAGATTGGTGGAGAAACTCAAGTTACCAACAAGCTTTCATCCGAATCAAGCAAGGATCAAATTCAGTACAGGACAATGTGTGAAAGAAGTATTATGTGATATTGCTCCCACAAACTCTTGTCATCTTCTTTTTAGATGGGCATGACTTCATTTTAAAACGCTCAATCTTGATTAACGTTCCCTTTATTTGAGGCATGAGGGACATGAAATGAAGTTGAAATTTATGACACCAAGACAAGCCAAGAAGGATCAACACACGTTGAAGGAGAAAATAGAAAAAGAAAGAATAGAAAAAGAAGAAATATAAACTGCAGAAGGAAGGGAAATTGAAGAAAAAGAAAAGGAAGTAAAGAAAAAGATGATGGAAAAGGTAGTAGAAAAGCAAGGTGTTTAATCGAAGGCCACCCATGTTTAGTTGCATTCGTTTACGAAAGCGAGAACAATGTTGTAAGCCAAAGATTGGTGGAGAAACTCAAGTTACCAACAAGCTTTCATCCGAATCAAGCAAGGATCAAATTCAGTACAGGACAATGTGTGAAGAAGTATTATGTGATATTGCTCCCACAAACTCTTGTCATCTTCTTTTTAGATGGGCATGACTTCATTTTAAAACGCTCAATCTTGATTAACGTTCCCTTTATTTGAGGCATGAGGGACATGAAATGAAGTTGAAATTTATGACACCAAGACAAGCCAAGAAGGATCAACACACGTTGAAGGAGAAAATAGAAAAAGAAAGAATAGAAAAAGAAGAAATATAAACTGCAGAAGGAAGGGAAATTGAAGAAAAAGAAAAGGAAGTAAAGAAAAAGATGATGGAAAAGGTAGTAGAAAAGCAAGGTGTTTAATCGAAGGCCCCCATGTTTAGTTGCATTCGTTTACGAAAGCGAGAACAATGTTGTAAGCCAAAGATTGGTGGAGAAACTCAGTTACCAACAAGCTTTCATCCGAATCAAGCAAGGATCAAATTCAGTACAGGACAATGTGTGAAGAAGTATTATGTGATATTGCTCCCACAAACTCTTGTCATCTTCTTTTTAGATGGGCATGACTTCATTTTAAAACGCTCAATCTTGATTAACGTTCCCTTTATTTGAGGCATGAGGGACATGAAATGAAGTTGAAATTTATGACACCAAGACAAGCCAAGAAGGATCAACACACGTTGAAGGAGAAAATAGAAAAAGAAAGAATAGAAAAAGAAGAAATATAAACTGCAGAAGGAAGGGAAATTGAAGAAAAAGAAAAGGAAGTAAAGAAAAAGATGATGGAAAAGGTAGTAGAAAAGCAAGGTGTTTAATCGAAGGCCCCCATGTTTAGTTGCATTCGTTTACGAAAGCGAGAACAATGTTGTAAGCCAAAGATTGGTGGAGAAACTCAGTTACCAACAAGCTTTCATCCGAATCAAGCAAGGATCAAATTCAGTACAGGACAATGTGTGAAGAAGTATTATGTGATATTGCTCCCACAAACTCTTGTCATCTTCTTTTTAGATGGGCATGACTTCATTTTAAAACGCTCAATCTTGATTAACGTTCCCTTTATTTGAGGCATGAGGGACATGAAATGAAGTTGAAATTTATGACACCAAGACAAGCCAAGAAGGATCAACACACGTTGAAGGAGAAAATAGAAAAAGAAAGAATAGAAAAAGAAGAAATATAAACTGCAGAAGGAAGGGAAATTGAAGAAAAAGAAAAGGAAGTAAAGAAAAAGATGATGGAAAAGGTAGTAGAAAAGCAAGGTGTTTAATCGAAGGCCACCCATGTTTAGTTGCATTCGTTTACGAAAGCGAGAACAATGTTGTAAGCCAAAGATTGGTGGAGAAACTCAGTTACCAACAAGCTTTCATCCGAATCAAGCAAGGATCAAATTCAGTACAGGACAATGTGTGAAGAAGTATTATGTGATATTGCTCCCACAAACTCTTGTCATCTTCTTTTTAGATGGGCATGACTTCATTTTAAAACGCTCAATCTTGATTAACGTTCCCTTTATTTGAGGCATGAGGGACATGAAATGAAGTTGAAATTTATGACACCAAGACAAGCCAAGAAGGATCAACACACGTGAAGGAGAAAATAGAAAAGAAAGAATAGAAAAAGAAGAAATATAAACTGCAGAAGGAAGGGAAATTGAAGAAAAAGAAAAGGAAGTAAAGAAAAAGATGATGGAAAAGGTAGTAGAAAAGCAAGGTGTTTAATCGAAGGCCACCCATGTTTAGTTGCATTCGTTTACGAAAGCGAGAACAATGTTGTAAGCCAAAGATTGGTGGAGAAACTCAAGTTACCAACAAGCTTTCATCCGAATCAAGCAAGGATCAAATTCAGTACAGGACAATGTGTGAAGAAGTATTATGTGATATTGCTCCCACAAACTCTTGTCATCTTCTTTTTAGATGGGCATGACTTCATTTTAAAACGCTCAATCTTGATTAACGTTCCCTTTATTTGAGGCATGAGGGACATGAAATGAAGTTGAAATTTATGACACCAAGACAAGCCAGAAGGATCAACAACGTTGAAGGAGAAAATAGAAAAAGAAAGAATAGAAAAAGAAGAAATATAAACTGCAGAAGGAAGGGAAATTGAAGAAAAAGAAAAGGAAGTAAAGAAAAAGATGATGGAAAAGGTAGTAGAAAAGCAAGGTGTTTAATCGAAGGCCACCCATGTTTAGTTGCATTCGTTTACGAAAGCGAGAACAATGTTGTAAGCCAAAGATTGGTGGAGAAACTCAGTTACCAACAAGCTTTCATCCGAATCAAGCAAGGATCAAATTCAGTACAGGACAATGTGTGAAAGAAGTATTATGTGATATTGCTCCCACAAACTCTTGTCATCTTCTTTTTAGATGGGCATGACTTCATTTTAAAACGCTCAATCTTGATTAACGTTCCCTTTATTTGAGGCATGAGGGACATGAAATGAAGTTGAAATTTATGACACCAAGACAAGCCAAGAAGGATCAACACAGGTGAAGGAGAAAATAGAAAAAGAAAGAATAGAAAAAGAAGAAATATAAACTGCAGAAGGAAGGGAAATTGAAGAAAAAGAAAAGGAAGTAAAGAAAAAGATGATGGAAAAGGTAGTAGAAAAGCAAGGTGTTTAATCGAAGGCCACCATGTTTAGTTGCATTCGTTTACGAAAGCGAGAACAATGTTGTAAGCCAAAGATTGGTGGAGAAACTCAGTTACCAACAAGCTTTCATCCGAATCAAGCAAGGATCAAATTCAGTACAGGACAATGTGTGAAGAAGTATTATGTGATATTGCTCCCACAAACTCTTGTCATCTTCTTTTTAGATGGGCATGACTTCATTTTAAAACGCTCAATCTTGATTAACGTTCCCTTTATTTGAGGCATGAGGGACATGAAATGAAGTTGAAATTTATGACACCAAGACAAGCCAAGAAGGATCAACACACGTTGAAGGAGAAAATAGAAAAAGAAAGAATAGAAAAAGAAGAAATATAAACTGCAGAAGGAAGGGAAATTGAAGAAAAAGAAAAGGAAGTAAAGAAAAAGATGATGGAAAAGGTAGTAGAAAAGCAAGGTGTTTAATCGAAGGCCACCATGTTTAGTTGCATTCGTTTACGAAAGCGAGAACAATGTTGTAAGCCAAAGATTGGTGGAGAAACTCAGTTACCAACAAGCTTTCATCCGAATCAAGCAAGGATCAAATTCAGTACAGGACAATGTGTGAAAGAAGTATTATGTGATATTGCTCCCACAAACTCTTGTCATCTTCTTTTTAGATGGGCATGACTTCATTTTAAAACGCTCAATCTTGATTAACGTTCCCTTTATTTGAGGCATGAGGGACATGAAATGAAGTTGAAATTTATGACACCAAGACAAGCCAGAAGGATCAACACACGTTGAAGGAGAAAATAGAAAAAGAAAGAATAGAAAAAGAAGAAATATAAACTGCAGAAGGAAGGGAAATTGAAGAAAAAGAAAAGGAAGTAAAGAAAAAGATGATGGAAAAGGTAGTAGAAAAGCAAGGTGTTTAATCGAAGGCCACCCATGTTTAGTTGCATTCGTTTACGAAAGCGAGAACAATGTTGTAAGCCAAAGATTGGTGGAGAAACTCAGTTACCAACAAGCTTTCATCCGAATCAAGCAAGGATCAAATTCAGTACAGGACAATGTGTGAAGAAGTATTATGTGATATTGCTCCCACAAACTCTTGTCATCTTCTTTTTAGATGGGCATGACTTCATTTTAAAACGCTCAATCTTGATTAACGTTCCCTTTATTTGAGGCATGAGGGACATGAAATGAAGTTGAAATTTATGACACCAAGACAAGCCAGTAAGGATCAACATAGCTGAAGGAGAAAATAGAAAAAGAAGAATAGAAAAAGAAGAAATATAAACTGCAGAAGGAAGGGAAATTGAAGAAAAAGAAAAGGAAGTAAAGAAAAAGATGATGGAAAAGGTAGTAGAAAAGCAAGGTGTTTAATCGAAGGCCACCCATGTTTAGTTGCATTCGTTTACGAAAGCGAGAACAATGTTGTAAGCCAAAGATTGGTGGAGAAATTCAGTTACCAACAAGCTTTCATCCGAATCAAGCAAGGATCAAATTCAGTACAGGACAATGTGTGAAGAAGTATTATGTGATATTGCTCCCACAAACTCTTGTCATCTTCTTTTTAGATGGGCATGACTTCATTTTAAAACGCTCAATCTTGATTAACGTTCCCTTTATTTGAGGCATGAGGGACATGAAATGAAGTTGAAATTTATGACACCAAGACAAGCCAGAAGGATCAACATAGCTGAAGGAGAAAATAGAAAAAGAAAGAATAGAAAAAGAAGAAATATAAACTGCAGAAGGAAGGGAAATTGAAGAAAAAGAAAAGGAAGTAAAGAAAAAGATGATGGAAAAGGTAGTAGAAAAGCAAGGTGTTTAATCGAAGGCCACCCATGTTTAGTTGCATTCGTTTACGAAAGCGAGAACAATGTTGTAAGCCAAAGATTGGTGGAGAAAGTCAGTTACCAACAAGCTTTCATCCGAATCAAGCAAGGATCAAATTCAGTACAGGACAATGTGTGAAAGAAGTATTATGTGATATTGCTCCCACAAACTCTTGTCATCTTCTTTTTAGATGGGCATGACTTCATTTTAAAACGCTCAATCTTGATTAACGTTCCCTTTATTTGAGGCATGAGGGACATGAAATGAAGTTGAAATTTATGACACCAAGACAAGCCAGAAGGATCAACACAGTGAAGGAGAAAATAGAAAAAGAAAGAATAGAAAAAGAAGAAATATAAACTGCAGAAGGAAGGGAAATTGAAGAAAAAGAAAAGGAAGTAAAGAAAAAGATGATGGAAAAGGTAGTAGAAAAGCAAGGTGTTTAATCGAAGGCCACCCATGTTTAGTTGCATTCGTTTACGAAAGCGAGAACAATGTTGTAAGCCAAAGATTGGTGGAGAAATTCAGTTACCAACAAGCTTTCATCCGAATCAAGCAAGGATCAAATTCAGTACAGGACAATGTGTGAAAGAAGTATTATGTGATATTGCTCCCACAAACTCTTGTCATCTTCTTTTTAGATGGGCATGACTTCATTTTAAAACGCTCAATCTTGATTAACGTTCCCTTTATTTGAGGCATGAGGGACATGAAATGAAGTTGAAATTTATGACACCAAGACAAGCCAGAAGGATCAACACAGTGAAGGAGAAAATAGAAAAAGAAAGAATAGAAAAGAAGAAATATAAACTGCAGAAGGAAGGGAAATTGAAGAAAAAGAAAAGGAAGTAAAGAAAAAGATGATGGAAAAGGTAGTAGAAAAGCAAGGTGTTTAATCGAAGGCCACCCATGTTTAGTTGCATTCGTTTACGAAAGCGACAACAATGTTGTAAGCCAAAGATTGGTGGAGAAATTCAGTTACCAACAAGCTTTCATCCGAATCAAGCAAGGATCAAATTCAGTACAGGACAATGTGTGAAAGAAGTATTATGTGATATTGCTCCCACAAACTCTTGTCATCTTCTTTTTAGATGGGCATGACTTCATTTTAAAACGCTCAATCTTGATTAACGTTCCCTTTATTTGAGGCATGAGGGACATGAAATGAAGTTGAAATTTATGACACCAAGACAAGCCAGAAGGATCAACACAGTGAAGGAGAAAATAGAAAAAGAAAGAATAGAAAAAGAAGAAATATAAACTGCAGAAGGAAGGGAAATTGAAGAAAAAGAAAAGGAAGTAAAGAAAAGATGATGGAAAAGGTAGTAGAAAAGCAAGGTGTTTAATCGAAGGCCACCCATGTTTAGTTGCATTCGTTTACGAAAGCGAGAACAATGTTGTAAGCCAAAGATTGGTGGAGAAAGTCAGTTACCAACAAGCTTTCATCCGAATCAAGCAAGGATCAAATTCAGTACAGGACAATGTGTGAAAGAAGTATTATGTGATATTGCTCCCACAAACTCTTGTCATCTTCTTTTTAGATGGGCATGACTTCATTTTAAAACGCTCAATCTTGATTAACGTTCCCTTTATTTGAGGCATGAGGGACATGAAATGAAGTTGAAATTTATGACACCAAGACAAGCCAGAAGGATCAACATAGGTGAAGGAGAAAATAGAAAAAGAAAGAATAGAAAAAGAAGAAATATAAACTGCAGAAGGAAGGGAAATTGAAGAAAAAGAAAAGGAAGTAAAGAAAAAGATGATGGAAAAGGTAGTAGAAAAGCAAGGTGTTTAATCGAAGGCCACCCATGTTTAGTTGCATTCGTTTACGAAAGCGAGAACAATGTTGTAAGCCAAAGATTGGTGGAGAAAGTTCAGTTACCAACAAGCTTTCATCCGAATCAAGCAAGGATCAAATTCAGTACAGGACAATGTGTGAAAGAAGTATTATGTGATATTGCTCCCACAAACTCTTGTCATCTTCTTTTTAGATGGGCATGACTTCATTTTAAAACGCTCAATCTTGATTAACGTTCCCTTTATTTGAGGCATGAGGGACATGAAATGAAGTTGAAATTTATGACACCAAGACAAGCCAGTAAGGATCAACATAGGCTGAAGGAGAAAATAGAAAAGAAAGAATAGAAAAGAAGAAATATAAACTGCAGAAGGAAGGGAAATTGAAGAAAAAGAAAAGGAAGTAAAGAAAAGATGATGGAAAAGGTAGTAGAAAAGCAAGGTGTTTAATCGAAGGCCACCCATGTTTAGTTGCATTCGTTTACGAAAGCGAGAACAATGTTGTAAGCCAAAGATTGGTGGAGAAAGTTCAGTTACCAACAAGCTTTCATCCGAATCAAGCAAGGATCAAATTCAGTACAGGACAATGTGTGAAAGAAGTATTATGTGATATTGCTCCCACAAACTCTTGTCATCTTCTTTTAGATGGGCATGACTTCATTTTAAAACGCTCAATCTTGATTAACGTTCCCTTTATTTGAGGCATGAGGGACATGAAATGAAGTTGAAATTTATGACACCAAGACAAGCCAGTAAGGATCAACATAGGCTGAAGGAGAAAATAGAAAAGAAAGAATAGAAAAAGAAGAAATATAAACTGCAGAAGGAAGGGAAATTGAAGAAAAAGAAAAGGAAGTAAAGAAAAAGATGATGGAAAAGGTAGTAGAAAAGCAAGGTGTTTAATCGAAGGCCACCCATGTTTAGTTGCATTCGTTTACGAAAGCGACAACAATGTTGTAAGCCAAAGATTGGTGGAGAAAGTTCAGTTACCAACAAGCTTTCATCCGAATCAAGCAAGGATCAAATTCAGTACAGGACAATGTGTGAAAGAAGTATTATGTGATATTGCTCCCACAAACTCTTGTCATCTTCTTTTTAGATGGGCATGACTTCATTTTAAAACGCTCAATCTTGATTAACGTTCCCTTTATTTGAGGCATGAGGGACATGAAATGAAGTTGAAATTTATGACACCAAGACAAGCCAAGAAGGATCAACATAGGCTGAAGGAGAAAATAGAAAAGAAAGAATAGAAAAAGAAGAAATATAAACTGCAGAAGGAAGGGAAATTGAAGAAAAAGAAAAGGAAGTAAAGAAAAGATGATGGAAAAGGTAGTAGAAAAGCAAGGTGTTTAATCGAAGGCCACCCATGTTTAGTTGCATTCGTTTACGAAAGCGACAACAATGTTGTAAGCCAAAGATTGGTGGAGAAAGTTCAGTTACCAACAAGCTTTCATCCGAATCAAGCAAGGATCAAATTCAGTACAGGACAATGTGTGAAAGAAGTATTATGTGATATTGCTCCCACAAACTCTTGTCATCTTCTTTTTAGATGGGCATGACTTCATTTTAAAACGCTCAATCTTGATTAACGTTCCCTTTATTTGAGGCATGAGGGACATGAAATGAAGTTGAAATTTATGACACCAAGACAAGCCAGTAAGGATCAACATAGCTGAAGGAGAAAATAGAAAAGAAAGAATAGAAAAGAAGAAATATAAACTGCAGAAGGAAGGGAAATTGAAGAAAAAGAAAAGGAAGTAAAGAAAAAGATGATGGAAAAGGTAGTAGAAAAGCAAGGTGTTTAATCGAAGGCCACCCATGTTTAGTTGCATTCGTTTACGAAAGCGACAACAATGTTGTAAGCCAAAGATTGGTGGAGAAAGTTCAGTTACCAACAAGCTTTCATCCGAATCAAGCAAGGATCAAATTCAGTACAGGACAATGTGTGAAAGAAGTATTATGTGATATTGCTCCCACAAACTCTTGTCATCTTCTTTTTAGATGGGCATGCTTCATTTTAAAACGCTCAATCTTGATTAACGTTCCCTTTATTTGAGGCATGAGGGACATGAAATGAAGTTGAAATTTATGACACCAAGACAAGCCAGTAAGGATCAACATAGGCTGAAGGAGAAAATAGAAAAAGAAAGAAAAGAAATATAAACTGCAGAAGGAAGGGAAATTGAAGAAAAAGAAAAGGAAGTAAAGAAAAGATGATGGAAAAGGTAGTAGAAAACAAGGTGTTTAATCGAAGGCCACCCATGTTTAGTTGCATTCGTTTACGAAAGCGACAACAATGTTGTAAGCCAAAGATTGGTGGAGAAAGTTCAGTTACCAACAAGCTTTCATCCGAATCAAGCAAGGATCAAATTCAGTACAGGACAATGTGTGAAAGAAGTATTATGTGATATTGCTCCCACAAACTCTTGTCATCTTCTTTTAGATGGGCATGGCTTCATTTTAAAACGCTCAATCTTGATTAACGTTCCCTTTATTTGAGGCATGAGGGACATGAAATGAAGTTGAAATTTATGACACCAAGACAAGCCAGTAAGGATCAACATAGGCTGAAGGAGAAAATAGAAAAAGAAAGAAAAAGAAATATAAACTGCAGAAGGAAGGGAAATTGAAGAAAAAGAAAAGGAAGTAAAGAAAAGATGATGGAAAAGGTAGTAGAAAAGCAAGGTGTTTAATCGAAGGCCACCCATGTTTAGTTGCATTCGTTTACGAAAGCGACAACAATGTTGTAAGCCAAAGATTGGTGGAGAAAGTTCAGTTACCAACAAGCTTTCATCCGAATCAAGCAAGGATCAAATTCAGTACAGGACAATGTGTGAAAGAAGTATTATGTGATATTGCTCCCACAAACTCTTGTCATCTTCTTTTTAGATGGGCATGGCTTCATTTTAAAACGCTCAATCTTGATTAACGTTCCCTTTATTTGAGGCATGAGGGACATGAAATGAAGTTGAAATTTATGACACCAAGACAAGCCAGTAAGGATCAACATAGGCTGAAGGAGAAAATAGAAAAAGAAAGAAATATAAACTGCAGAAGGAAGGGAAATTGAAGAAAAAGAAAAGGAAGTAAAGAAAAGATGATGGAAAAGGTAGTAGAAAACAAGGTGTTTAATCGAAGGCCACCCATGTTTAGTTGCATTCGTTTACGAAAGCGACAACAATGTTGTAAGCCAAAGATTGGTGGAGAAAGTTCAGTTACCAACAAGCTTTCATCCGAATCAAGCAAGGATCAAATTCAGTACAGGACAATGTGTGAAAGAAGTATTATGTGATATTGCTCCCACAAACTCTTGTCATCTTCTTTTTAGATGGGCATGGCTTCATTTTAAAACGCTCAATCTTGATTAACGTTCCCTTTATTTGAGGCATGAGGGACATGAAATGAAGTTGAAATTTATGACACCAAGACAAGCCAGTAAGGATCAACATAGGCTGAAGGAGAAAATAGAAAAGAAAGAATAGAAAAAGAAATATAAACTGCAGAAGGAAGGGAAATTGAAGAAAAAGAAAAGGAAGTAAAGAAAAGATGATGGAAAAGGTAGTAGAAAAGCAAGGTGTTTAATCGAAGGCCACCCATGTTTAGTTGCATTCGTTTACGAAAGCGACAACAATGTTGTAAGCCAAAGATTGGTGGAGAAAGTTCAGTTACCAACAAGCTTTCATCGAATCAAGCAAGGATCAAATTCAGTACAGGACAATGTGTGAAAGAAGTATTATGTGATATTGCTCCCACGAACTCTTGTCATCTTCTTTTAGATGGGCATGGCTTCATTTTAAAACGCTCAATCTTGATTAACGTTCCCTTTATTTGAGGCATGAGGGACATGAAATGAAGTTGAAATTTATGACACCAAGACAAGCCAGTAAGGATCAACATAGGCTGAAGGAGAAAATAGAAAAAGAAAGAAAGAAATATAAACTGCAGAAGGAAGGGAAATTGAAGAAAAAGAAAAGGAAGTAAAGAAAAGATGATGGAAAAGGTAGTAGAAACAAGGTGTTTAATCGAAGGCCACCCATGTTTAGTTGCATTCGTTTACGAAAGCGACAACAATGTTGTAAGCCAAAGATTGGTGGAGAAAGTTCAGTTACCAACAAGCTTTCATCCGAATCAAGCAAGGATCAAATTCAGTACAGGACAATGTGTGAAAGAAGTATTATGTGATATTGCTCCCACAACTCTTGTCATCTTCTTTTTAGATGGGCATGGCTTCATTTTAAAACGCTCAATCTTGATTAACGTTCCCTTTATTTGAGGCATGAGGGACATGAAATGAAGTTGAAATTTATGACACCAAGACAAGCCAGTAAGGATCAACATAGGCTGAAGGAGAAAATAGAAAAAGAAAGAAATATAAACTGCAGAAGGAAGGGAAATTGAAGAAAAAGAAAAGGAAGAAAGAAAAGATGATGGAAAAGAAGTAGAGAAACAAGGTGTTTAATCGAAGGCCACCCATGTTTAGTTGCATTCGTTTACGAAAGCGACAACAATGTTGTAAGCCAAAGATTGGTGGAGAAAGTTCAGTTACCAACAAGCTTTCATCCGAATCAAGCAAGGATCAAATTCAGTACAGGACAATGTGTGAAAGAAGTATTATGTGATATTGCTCCCACAAACTCTTGTCATCTTCTTTTTAGATGGGCATGGCTTCATTTTAAAACGCTCAATCTTGATTAACGTTCCCTTTATTTGAGGCATGAGGGACATGAAATGAAGTTGAAATTTATGACACCAAGACAAGCCAGTAAGGATCAACATAGGCTGAAGGAGAAAATAGAAAAAGAAAGAAATATAAACTGCAGAAGGAAGGGAAATTGAAGAAAAAGAAAAGGAAGAAAGAAAAGATGATGGAAAAGAGTAGAGAAACAAGGTGTTTAATCGAAGGCCACCCATGTTTAGTTGCATTCGTTTACGAAAGCGACAACAATGTTGTAAGCCAAAGATTGGTGGAGAAAGTTCAGTTACCAACAAGCTTTCATCCGAATCAAGCAAGGATCAAATTCAGTACAGGACAATGTGTGAAAGAAGTATTATGTGATATTGCTCCCACAACTCTTGTCATCTTCTTTTTAGATGGGCATGGCTTCATTTTAAAACGCTCAATCTTGATTAACGTTCCCTTTATTTGAGGCATGAGGGACATGAAATGAAGTTGAAATTTATGACACCAAGACAAGCCAGTAAGGATCAACATAGGCTGAAGGAGAAAATAGAAAAAGAAAGAAATATAAACTGCAGAAGGAAGGGAAATTGAAGAAAAAGAAAAGGAAGAAAGAAAAGATGATGGAAAAGAGTAGAGAAACAAGGTGTTTAATCGAAGGCCACCCATGTTTAGTTGCATTCGTTTACGAAAGCGACAACAATGTTGTAAGCCAAAGATTGGTGGAGAAAGTTCAGTTACCAACAAGCTTTCATCCGAATCAAGCAAGGATCAAATTCAGTACAGGACAATGTGTGAAAGAAGTATTATGTGATATTGCTCCCACAACTCTTGTCATCTTCTTTTTAGATGGGCATGGCTTCATTTTAAAACGCTCAATCTTGATTAACGTTCCCTTTATTTGAGGCATGAGGGACATGAAATGAAGTTGAAATTTATGACACCAAGACAAGCCAGTAAGGATCAACATAGGCTGAAGGAGAAAATAGAAAAAGAAAGAAATATAAACTGCAGAAGGAAGGGAAATTGAAGAAAAAGAAAAGGAAGAAAGAAAAGATGATGGAAAAGGTAGAGAAACAAGGTGTTTAATCGAAGGCCACCCATGTTTAGTTGCATTCGTTTACGAAAGCGACAACAATGTTGTAAGCCAAAGATTGGTGGAGAAAGTTCAGTTACCAACAAGCTTTCATCCGAATCAAGCAAGGATCAAATTCAGTACAGGACAATGTGTGAAAGAAGTATTATGTGATATTGCTCCCACAAACTCTTGTCATCTTCTTTTTAGATGGGCATGGCTTCATTTTAAAACGCTCAATCTTGATTAACGTTCCCTTTATTTGAGGCATGAGGGACATGAAATGAAGTTGAAATTTATGACACCAAGACAAGCCAGTAAGGATCAACATAGGCTGAAGGAGAAAATAGAAAAAGAAAGAAATATAAACTGCAGAAGGAAGGGAAATTGAAGAAAAAGAAAAGGAAGAAAGAAAAGATGATGGAAAAGTAGTAGAAAACAAGGTGTTTAATCGAAGGCCACCCATGTTTAGTTGCATTCGTTTACGAAAGCGACAACAATGTTGTAAGCCAAAGATTGGTGGAGAAAGTTCAGTTACCAACAAGCTTTCATCCGAATCAAGCAAGGATCAAATTCAGTACAGGACAATGTGTGAAAGAAGTATTATGTGATATTGCTCCCACGAACTCTTGTCATCTTCTTTTTAGATGGGCATGGCTTCATTTTAAAACGCTCAATCTTGATTAACGTTCCCTTTATTTGAGGCATGAGGGACATGAAATGAAGTTGAAATTTATGACACCAAGACAAGCCAGTAAGGATCAACATAGGCTGAAGGAGAAAATAGAAAAAGAAAGAAATATAAACTGCAGAAGGAAGGGAAATTGAAGAAAAAGAAAAGGAAGAAAGATAAAGATGATGGAAAAGAAGTAGAGAAACAAGGTGTTTAATCGAAGGCCACCCATGTTTAGTTGCATTCGTTTACGAAAGCGACAACAATGTTGTAAGCCAAAGATTGGTGGAGAAAGTTCAGTTACCAACAAGCTTTCATCCGAATCAAGCAAGGATCAAATTCAGTACAGGACAATGTGTGAAAGAAGTATTATGTGATATTGCTCCCACAAACTCTTGTCATCTTCTTTTAGATGGGCATGGCTTCATTTTAAAACGCTCAATCTTGATTAACGTTCCCTTTATTTGAGGCATGAGGGACATGAAATGAAGTTGAAATTTATGACACCAAGACAAGCCAGTAAGGATCAACATAGGCTGAAGGAGAAAATAGAAAAAGAAAGAAATATAAACTGCAGAAGGAAGGGAAATTGAAGAAAAAGAAAAGGAAGTAAAGAAAAGATGATGGAAAAGTAGTAGAAAACAAGGTGTTTAATCGAAGGCCACCCATGTTTAGTTGCATTCGTTTACGAAAGCGACAACAATGTTGTAAGCCAAAGATTGGTGGAGAAAGTTCAGTTACCAACAAGCTTTCATCCGAATCAAGCAAGGATCAAATTCAGTACAGGACAATGTGTGAAAGAAGTATTATGTGATATTGCTCCCACAACTCTTGTCATCTTCTTTTTAGATGGGCATGGCTTCATTTTAAAACGCTCAATCTTGATTAACGTTCCCTTTATTTGAGGCATGAGGGACATGAAATGAAGTTGAAATTTATGACACCAAGACAAGCCAGTAAGGATCAACATAGGCTGAAGGAGAAAATAGAAAAAGAAAGAAATATAAACTGCAGAAGGAAGGGAAATTGAAGAAAAAGAAAAGGAAGAAAAGATAAAGATGATGGAAAAGAAGTAGAGAAACAAGGTGTTTAATCGAAGGCCACCCATGTTTAGTTGCATTCGTTTACGAAAGCGACAACAATGTTGTAAGCCAAAGATTGGTGGAGAAAGTTCAGTTACCAACAAGCTTTCATCCGAATCAAGCAAGGATCAAATTCAGTACAGGACAATGTGTGAAAGAAGTATTATGTGATATTGCTCCCACAACTCTTGTCATCTTCTTTTTAGATGGGCATGGCTTCATTTTAAAACGCTCAATCTTGATTAACGTTCCCTTTATTTGAGGCATGAGGGACATGAAATGAAGTTGAAATTTATGACACCAAGACAAGCCAGTAAGGATCAACATAGGCTGAAGGAGAAAATAGAAAAAGAAAGAAATATAAACTGCAGAAGGAAGGGAAATTGAAGAAAAAGAAAAGGAAGAAAGAAAAGATGATGGAAAAGTAGTAGAAAACAAGGTGTTTAATCGAAGGCCACCCATGTTTAGTTGCATTCGTTTACGAAAGCGACAACAATGTTGTAAGCCAAAGATTGGTGGAGAAAGTTCAGTTACCAACAAGCTTTCATCCGAATCAAGCAAGGATCAAATTCAGTACAGGACAATGTGTGAAAGAAGTATTATGTGATATTGCTCCCACAACTCTTGTCATCTTCTTTTTAGATGGGCATGGCTTCATTTTAAAACGCTCAATCTTGATTAACGTTCCCTTTATTTGAGGCATGAGGGACATGAAATGAAGTTGAAATTTATGACACCAAGACAAGCCAGTAAGGATCAACATAGGCTGAAGGAGAAAATAGAAAAAGAAAGAAATATAAACTGCAGAAGGAAGGGAAATTGAAGAAAAAGAAAAGGAAGAAAAGAAAAGATGATGGAAAAGAGTAGAGAAACAAGGTGTTTAATCGAAGGCCACCCATGTTTAGTTGCATTCGTTTACGAAAGCGACAACAATGTTGTAAGCCAAAGATTGGTGGAGAAAGTTCAGTTACCAACAAGCTTTCATCGAATCAAGCAAGGATCAAATTCAGTACAGGACAATGTGTGAAAGAAGTATTATGTGATATTGCTCCCACAAACTCTTGTCATCTTCTTTTTAGATGGGCATGGCTTCATTTTAAAACGCTCAATCTTGATTAACGTTCCCTTTATTTGAGGCATGAGGGACATGAAATGAAGTTGAAATTTATGACACCAAGACAAGCCAGTAAGGATCAACATAGGCTGAAGGAGAAAATAGAAAAAGAAAGAAATATAAACTGCAGAAGGAAGGGAAATTGAAGAAAAAGAAAAGGAAGAAAGATAAAGATGATGGAAAAGAAGTAGAGAAACAAGGTGTTTAATCGAAGGCCACCCATGTTTAGTTGCATTCGTTTACGAAAGCGACAACAATGTTGTAAGCCAAAGATTGGTGGAGAAAGTTCAGTTACCAACAAGCTTTCATCCGAATCAAGCAAGGATCAAATTCAGTACAGGACAATGTGTGAAAGAAGTATTATGTGATATTGCTCCCACAAACTCTTGTCATCTTCTTTTTAGATGGGCATGGCTTCATTTTAAAACGCTCAATCTTGATTAACGTTCCCTTTATTTGAGGCATGAGGGACATGAAATGAAGTTGAAATTTATGACACCAAGACAAGCCAGTAAGGATCAACATAGGCTGAAGGAGAAAATAGAAAAAGAAAGAAATATAAACTGCAGAAGGAAGGGAAATTGAAGAAAAAGAAAAGGAAGAAAGATAAAGATGATGGAAAAGAAAGTAGAGAAACAAGGTGTTTAATCGAAGGCCACCCATGTTTAGTTGCATTCGTTTACGAAAGCGACAACAATGTTGTAAGCCAAAGATTGGTGGAGAAAGTTCAGTTACCAACAAGCTTTCATCCGAATCAAGCAAGGATCAAATTCAGTACAGGACAATGTGTGAAAGAAGTATTATGTGATATTGCTCCCACAAACTCTTGTCATCTTCTTTTTAGATGGGCATGGCTTCATTTTAAAACGCTCAATCTTGATTAACGTTCCCTTTATTTGAGGCATGAGGGACATGAAATGAAGTTGAAATTTATGACACCAAGACAAGCCAGTAAGGATCAACATAGGCTGAAGGAGAAAATAGAAAAAGAAAGAAATATAAACTGCAGAAGGAAGGGAAATTGAAGAAAAAGAAAAGGAAGAAAGATAAAGATGATGGAAAAGAGTAGAGAAACAAGGTGTTTAATCGAAGGCCACCCATGTTTAGTTGCATTCGTTTACGAAAGCGACAACAATGTTGTAAGCCAAAGATTGGTGGAGAAAGTTCAGTTACCAACAAGCTTTCATCCGAATCAAGCAAGGATCAAATTCAGTACAGGACAATGTGTGAAAGAAGTATTATGTGATATTGCTCCCACGAACTCTTGTCATCTTCTTTTTAGATGGGCATGGCTTCATTTTAAAACGCTCAATCTTGATTAACGTTCCCTTTATTTGAGGCATGAGGGACATGAAATGAAGTTGAAATTTATGACACCAAGACAAGCCAGTAAGGATCAACATAGGCTGAAGGAGAAAATAGAAAAAGAAAGAAATATAAACTGCAGAAGGAAGGGAAATTGAAGAAAAAGAAAAGGAAGAAAAGATAAAGATGATGGAAAAGAAGTAGAGAAACAAGGTGTTTAATCGAAGGCCACCCATGTTTAGTTGCATTCGTTTACGAAAGCGACAACAATGTTGTAAGCCAAAGATTGGTGGAGAAAGTTCAGTTACCAACAAGCTTTCATCCGAATCAAGCAAGGATCAAATTCAGTACAGGACAATGTGTGAAAGAAGTATTATGTGATATTGCTCCCACGAACTCTTGTCATCTTCTTTTTAGATGGGCATGGCTTCATTTTAAAACGCTCAATCTTGATTAACGTTCCCTTTATTTGAGGCATGAGGGACATGAAATGAAGTTGAAATTTATGACACCAAGACAAGCCAGTAAGGATCAACATAGGCTGAAGGAGAAAATAGAAAAAGAAAGAAATATAAACTGCAGAAGGAAGGGAAATTGAAGAAAAAGAAAAGGAAGAAAGATAAAGATGATGGAAAAGAAGTAGAGAAACAAGGTGTTTAATCGAAGGCCACCCATGTTTAGTTGCATTCGTTTACGAAAGCGACAACAATGTTGTAAGCCAAAGATTGGTGGAGAAAGTTCAGTTACCAACAAGCTTTCATCCGAATCAAGCAAGGATCAAATTCAGTACAGGACAATGTGTGAAAGAAGTATTATGTGATATTGCTCCCACAAACTCTTGTCATCTTCTTTTTAGATGGGCATGGCTTCATTTTAAAACGCTCAATCTTGATTAACGTTCCCTTTATTTGAGGCATGAGGGACATGAAATGAAGTTGAAATTTATGACACCAAGACAAGCCAGTAAGGATCAACATAGGCTGAAGGAGAAAATAGAAAAAGAAAGAAATATAAACTGCAGAAGGAAGGGAAATTGAAGAAAAAGAAAAGGAAGAAAGATAAAGATGATGGAAAAGAAGTAGAGAAACAAGGTGTTTAATCGAAGGCCACCCATGTTTAGTTGCATTCGTTTACGAAAGCGACAACAATGTTGTAAGCCAAAGATTGGTGGAGAAAGTTCAGTTACCAACAAGCTTTCATCGAATCAAGCAAGGATCAAATTCAGTACAGGACAATGTGTGAAAGAAGTATTATGTGATATTGCTCCCACGAACTCTTGTCATCTTCTTTTAGATGGGCATGGCTTCATTTTAAAACGCTCAATCTTGATTAACGTTCCCTTTATTTGAGGCATGAGGGACATGAAATGAAGTTGAAATTTATGACACCAAGACAAGCCAGTAAGGATCAACATAGGCTGAAGGAGAAAATAGAAAAAGAAAGAAATATAAACTGCAGAAGGAAGGGAAATTGAAGAAAAAGAAAAGGAAGTAAAGAAAAGATGATGGAAAAGTAGTAGAAAACAAGGTGTTTAATCGAAGGCCACCCATGTTTAGTTGCATTCGTTTACGAAAGCGACAACAATGTTGTAAGCCAAAGATTGGTGGAGAAAGTTCAGTTACCAACAAGCTTTCATCCGAATCAAGCAAGGATCAAATTCAGTACAGGACAATGTGTGAAAGAAGTATTATGTGATATTGCTCCCACGAACTCTTGTCATCTTCTTTTTAGATGGGCATGGCTTCATTTTAAAACGCTCAATCTTGATTAACGTTCCCTTTATTTGAGGCATGAGGGACATGAAATGAAGTTGAAATTTATGACACCAAGACAAGCCAGTAAGGATCAACATAGGCTGAAGGAGAAAATAGAAAAAGAAAGAAATATAAACTGCAGAAGGAAGGGAAATTGAAGAAAAAGAAAAGGAAGAAAAGATAAAGATGATGGAAAAGAAAGTAGAGAAACAAGGTGTTTAATCGAAGGCCACCCATGTTTAGTTGCATTCGTTTACGAAAGCGACAACAATGTTGTAAGCCAAAGATTGGTGGAGAAAGTTCAGTTACCAACAAGCTTTCATCCGAATCAAGCAAGGATCAAATTCAGTACAGGACAATGTGTGAAAGAAGTATTATGTGATATTGCTCCCACAAACTCTTGTCATCTTCTTTTTAGATGGGCATGGCTTCATTTTAAAACGCTCAATCTTGATTAACGTTCCCTTTATTTGAGGCATGAGGGACATGAAATGAAGTTGAAATTTATGACACCAAGACAAGCCAGTAAGGATCAACATAGGCTGAAGGAGAAAATAGAAAAAGAAAGAAATATAAACTGCAGAAGGAAGGGAAATTGAAGAAAAAGAAAAGGAAGAAAGATAAAGATGATGGAAAAGAAGTAGAGAAACAAGGTGTTTAATCGAAGGCCACCCATGTTTAGTTGCATTCGTTTACGAAAGCGACAACAATGTTGTAAGCCAAAGATTGGTGGAGAAAGTTCAGTTACCAACAAGCTTTCATCCGAATCAAGCAAGGATCAAATTCAGTACAGGACAATGTGTGAAAGAAGTATTATGTGATATTGCTCCCACGAACTCTTGTCATCTTCTTTTTAGATGGGCATGGCTTCATTTTAAAACGCTCAATCTTGATTAACGTTCCCTTTATTTGAGGCATGAGGGACATGAAATGAAGTTGAAATTTATGACACCAAGACAAGCCAGTAAGGATCAACATAGGCTGAAGGAGAAAATAGAAAAAGAAAGAAATATAAACTGCAGAAGGAAGGGAAATTGAAGAAAAAGAAAAGGAAGAAAGATAAAGATGATGGAAAAGAAGTAGAGAAACAAGGTGTTTAATCGAAGGCCACCCATGTTTAGTTGCATTCGTTTACGAAAGCGACAACAATGTTGTAAGCCAAAGATTGGTGGAGAAAGTTCAGTTACCAACAAGCTTTCATCCGAATCAAGCAAGGATCAAATTCAGTACAGGACAATGTGTGAAAGAAGTATTATGTGATATTGCTCCCACAAACTCTTGTCATCTTCTTTTTAGATGGGCATGGCTTCATTTTAAAACGCTCAATCTTGATTAACGTTCCCTTTATTTGAGGCATGAGGGACATGAAATGAAGTTGAAATTTATGACACCAAGACAAGCCAGTAAGGATCAACATAGGCTGAAGGAGAAAATAGAAAAAGAAAGAAATATAAACTGCAGAAGGAAGGGAAATTGAAGAAAAAGAAAAGGAAGAAAAGATAAAGATGATGGAAAAGAAAGTAGAGAAACAAGGTGTTTAATCGAAGGCCACCCATGTTTAGTTGCATTCGTTTACGAAAGCGACAACAATGTTGTAAGCCAAAGATTGGTGGAGAAAGTTCAGTTACCAACAAGCTTTCATCCGAATCAAGCAAGGATCAAATTCAGTACAGGACAATGTGTGAAAGAAGTATTATGTGATATTGCTCCCACGAACTCTTGTCATCTTCTTTTTAGATGGGCATGGCTTCATTTTAAAACGCTCAATCTTGATTAACGTTCCCTTTATTTGAGGCATGAGGGACATGAAATGAAGTTGAAATTTATGACACCAAGACAAGCCAGTAAGGATCAACATAGGCTGAAGGAGAAAATAGAAAAAGAAAGAAATATAAACTGCAGAAGGAAGGGAAATTGAAGAAAAAGAAAAGGAAGAAAGATAAAGATGATGGAAAAGAAGTAGAGAAACAAGGTGTTTAATCGAAGGCCACCCATGTTTAGTTGCATTCGTTTACGAAAGCGACAACAATGTTGTAAGCCAAAGATTGGTGGAGAAAGTTCAGTTACCAACAAGCTTTCATCCGAATCAAGCAAGGATCAAATTCAGTACAGGACAATGTGTGAAAGAAGTATTATGTGATATTGCTCCCACAACTCTTGTCATCTTCTTTTTAGATGGGCATGGCTTCATTTTAAAACGCTCAATCTTGATTAACGTTCCCTTTATTTGAGGCATGAGGGACATGAAATGAAGTTGAAATTTATGACACCAAGACAAGCCAGTAAGGATCAACATAGGCTGAAGGAGAAAATAGAAAAAGAAAGAAATATAAACTGCAGAAGGAAGGGAAATTGAAGAAAAAGAAAAGGAAGAAAGATAAAGATGATGGAAAAGAAAGTAGAGAAACAAGGTGTTTAATCGAAGGCCACCCATGTTTAGTTGCATTCGTTTACGAAAGCGACAACAATGTTGTAAGCCAAAGATTGGTGGAGAAAGTTCAGTTACCAACAAGCTTTCATCCGAATCAAGCAAGGATCAAATTCAGTACAGGACAATGTGTGAAAGAAGTATTATGTGATATTGCTCCCACAAACTCTTGTCATCTTCTTTTTAGATGGGCATGGCTTCATTTTAAAACGCTCAATCTTGATTAACGTTCCCTTTATTTGAGGCATGAGGGACATGAAATGAAGTTGAAATTTATGACACCAAGACAAGCCAGTAAGGATCAACATAGGCTGAAGGAGAAAATAGAAAAAGAAAGAAATATAAACTGCAGAAGGAAGGGAAATTGAAGAAAAAGAAAAGGAAGAAAGAAAAGATGATGGAAAAGTAGTAGAAAACAAGGTGTTTAATCGAAGGCCACCCATGTTTAGTTGCATTCGTTTACGAAAGCGACAACAATGTTGTAAGCCAAAGATTGGTGGAGAAAGTTCAGTTACCAACAAGCTTTCATCCGAATCAAGCAAGGATCAAATTCAGTACAGGACAATGTGTGAAAGAAGTATTATGTGATATTGCTCCCACGAACTCTTGTCATCTTCTTTTTAGATGGGCATGGCTTCATTTTAAAACGCTCAATCTTGATTAACGTTCCCTTTATTTGAGGCATGAGGGACATGAAATGAAGTTGAAATTTATGACACCAAGACAAGCCAGTAAGGATCAACATAGGCTGAAGGAGAAAATAGAAAAAGAAAGAAATATAAACTGCAGAAGGAAGGGAAATTGAAGAAAAAGAAAAGGAAGAAAGATAAAGATGATGGAAAAGAAGTAGAGAAACAAGGTGTTTAATCGAAGGCCACCCATGTTTAGTTGCATTCGTTTACGAAAGCGACAACAATGTTGTAAGCCAAAGATTGGTGGAGAAAGTTCAGTTACCAACAAGCTTTCATCCGAATCAAGCAAGGATCAAATTCAGTACAGGACAATGTGTGAAAGAAGTATTATGTGATATTGCTCCCACAAACTCTTGTCATCTTCTTTTTAGATGGGCATGGCTTCATTTTAAAACGCTCAATCTTGATTAACGTTCCCTTTATTTGAGGCATGAGGGACATGAAATGAAGTTGAAATTTATGACACCAAGACAAGCCAGTAAGGATCAACATAGGCTGAAGGAGAAAATAGAAAAAGAAAGAAATATAAACTGCAGAAGGAAGGGAAATTGAAGAAAAAGAAAAGGAAGAAAGAAAAAGATGATGGAAAAGGTAGTAGAAAACAAGGTGTTTAATCGAAGGCCACCCATGTTTAGTTGCATTCGTTTACGAAAGCGACAACAATGTTGTAAGCCAAAGATTGGTGGAGAAAGTTCAGTTACCAACAAGCTTTCATCCGAATCAAGCAAGGATCAAATTCAGTACAGGACAATGTGTGAAAGAAGTATTATGTGATATTGCTCCCACAACTCTTGTCATCTTCTTTTTAGATGGGCATGGCTTCATTTTAAAACGCTCAATCTTGATTAACGTTCCCTTTATTTGAGGCATGAGGGACATGAAATGAAGTTGAAATTTATGACACCAAGACAAGCCAGTAAGGATCAACATAGGCTGAAGGAGAAAATAGAAAAAGAAAGAAATATAAACTGCAGAAGGAAGGGAAATTGAAGAAAAAGAAAAGGAAGAAAAGATAAAGATGATGGAAAAGAAAGTAGAGAAACAAGGTGTTTAATCGAAGGCCACCCATGTTTAGTTGCATTCGTTTACGAAAGCGACAACAATGTTGTAAGCCAAAGATTGGTGGAGAAAGTTCAGTTACCAACAAGCTTTCATCCGAATCAAGCAAGGATCAAATTCAGTACAGGACAATGTGTG
The DNA here is from genome assembly GCF_004118075.2 of Vigna unguiculata. Taxonomy (NCBI): domain Eukaryota; kingdom Viridiplantae; phylum Streptophyta; class Magnoliopsida; order Fabales; family Fabaceae; genus Vigna; species Vigna unguiculata. Next base: position 24,283 of record NW_021011467.1, read on the forward strand.
AAAGAAGTATTATGTGATATTGCTCCCACAAACTCTTGTCATCTTCTTTTTAGATGGGCATGGCTTCATTTTAAAACGCTCAATCTTGATTAACGTTCCCTTTATTTGAGGCATGAGGGACATGAAATGAAGTTGAAATTTATGACACCAAGACAAGCCAGTAAGGATCAACATAGGCTGAAGGAGAAAATAGAAAAAGAAAGAAGAAATATAAACTGCAGAAGGAAGGGAAATTGAAGAAAAAGAAAAGGAAGTAAAGAAAAAGATGATGGAAAAGGTAGTAGAAAACAAGGTGTTTAATCGAAGGCCACCCATGTTTAGTTGCATTCGTTTACGAAAGCGACAACAATGTTGTAAGCCAAAGATTGGTGGAGAAAGTTCAGTTACCAACAAGCTTTCATCGAATCAAGCAAGGATCAAATTCAGTACAGGACAATGTGTGAAAGAAGTATTATGTGATATTGCTCCCACGAACTCTTGTCATCTTCTTTTTAGATGGGCATGGCTTCATTTTAAAACGCTCAATCTTGATTAACGTTCCCTTTATTTGAGGCATGAGGGACATGAAATGAAGTTGAAATTTATGACACCAAGACAAGCCAGTAAGGATCAACATAGGCTGAAGGAGAAAATAGAAAAAGAAAGAAATATAAACTGCAGAAGGAAGGGAAATTGAAGAAAAAGAAAAGGAAGTAAAGAAAAAGATGATGGAAAAGGTAGTAGAAAAGCAAGGTGTTTAATCGAAGGCCACCCATGTTTAGTTGCATTCGTTTACGAAAGCGACAACAATGTTGTAAGCCAAAGATTGGTGGAGAAAGTTCAGTTACCAACAAGCTTTCATCCGAATCAAGCAAGGATCAAATTCAGTACAGGACAATGTGTGAAAGAAGTATTATGTGATATTGCTCCCACAAACTCTTGTCATCTTCTTTTTAGATGGGCATGGCTTCATTTTAAAACGCTCAATCTTGATTAACGTTCCCTTTATTTGAGGCATGAGGGACATGAAATGAAGTTGAAATTTATGACACCAAGACAAGCCAGTAAGGATCAACATAGGCTGAAGGAGAAAATAGAAAAAGAAAGAAATATAAACTGCAGAAGGAAGGGAAATTGAAGAAAAAGAAAAGGAAGAAAAGAAAAGATGATGGAAAAGTAGTAGAAAACAAGGTGTTTAATCGAAGGCCACCCATGTTTAGTTGCATTCGTTTACGAAAGCGACAACAATGTTGTAAGCCAAAGATTGGTGGAGAAAGTTCAGTTACCAACAAGCTTTCATCGAATCAAGCAAGGATCAAATTCAGTACAGGACAATGTGTGAAAGAAGTATTATGTGATATTGCTCCCACAACTCTTGTCATCTTCTTTTTAGATGGGCATGGCTTCATTTTAAAACGCTCAATCTTGATTAACGTTCCCTTTATTTGAGGCATGAGGGACATGAAATGAAGTTGAAATTTATGACACCAAGACAAGCCAGTAAGGATCAACATAGGCTGAAGGAGAAAATAGAAAAAAAGAAAGAAATATAAACTGCAGAAGGAAGGGAAATTGAAGAAAAAGAAAAGGAAGTAAAGAAAAAGATGATGGAAAAGTAGTAGAAAACAAGGTGTTTAATCGAAGGCCACCCATGTTTAGTTGCATTCGTTTACGAAAGCGACAACAATGTTGTAAGCCAAAGATTGGTGGAGAAAGTTCAGTTACCAACAAGCTTTCATCCGAATCAAGCAAGGATA
>NW_021011468.1:0-20467 GCF_004118075.2 Vigna unguiculata
GTTTCTCTACTTCCTTTTCCATCATCTTTATCTTTTTTCCTTTTCTTTTTCTTCAATTTCCCTTCCTTCTGCAGTTTATATTTCTTCTTTTCTATTTCTCCTTCAGCCTATGTTGATCCTTACCGGCTTGTCTTGGTGTCATAAATTTCAACTTCATTTCATGTCCCTCATGCCTCAAATAAAGGGAACGTTATCAAGATTGAGTATTTAAAATGAAGCCATGCCCATCTCAAAAGAAGATGACAAGAGTTCGTGGGAGCAATATCACATAATACTTCTTTCACACATTGTCCTGTACTGAATTTTGATCCTTTCTTGATTCGGATGAAAGCTTGTGGTAACTAGAGTTTCCCCACCAATCTTTGGCTTACAACATTGTGTCGCTTTCGTAAACGAATGCAACTAAACATGGGTGGCTTCGATTAAAACCTTGTTTCTCTACTTCCTTTTCCATCATCTTTATCTTTTCTTCCTTTCTTTTTCTTCAATTTCCCTTCCTTCTGCAGTTTATATTTCTTCTTTTTCTATTTTCTCCTTCAGCCTATGTTGATCCTTACTGGCTTGTCTTGGTGTCATAAATTTCAACTTCATTTCATGTCCCTCATGCCTCAAATAAAGGGAACGTTCATCAAGATTGAGCATTTTAAAATGAAGCCATGCCCATCTCAAAAGAAGATGACAAGAGTTCGTGGGAGCAATATCACATAATACTTCTTCACACATTGTCCTGTACTGAATTTGATCCTTGCTTGATTCGGATGAAGCTTGTGGTAATTGAGTTTCTCCACCAATCTTTGGCTTACAACATTGTTGTCTCTTTTGTAAACGAATGCAACTAAACATGGGTGGCCTTCGATTAAACACCTTGTTTCTCTATTCCTTTCCATCATCTTTATCTTTTCTTCCTTTTCTTTTTCTTCATTGTCCTTCCTTCTGCAGTTTATATTTCTTCTTTCTATTCTTTCTTTTCTATTTTCTCTTCAGCCTATGTTGATCCTTACTGCTTGTCTTGGTGTCATAAATTTCAACTTCATTCCATGTCCCTCATGCCTCAAATAAACGGAACGTTCATCAAGATTGAGGATTTTAAAATTAAGCCATGCCCATCTCAAAAGAAGATGACAAGAGTTCGTGGGAGCAAAGTCACATAATACTTCTTTCACACATTGTCCTGTACTGAATTTATCCTTGCTTGATTCGGATGAAAGCTTCGTCGTAACTAGAGTTTCTCCACCATTCTTTGGCTTACAACATTGTGTTCGCTTTTGTAAACGAATGCAACTAAATATGGGTGTTCTTCGATTAAACACCTTGTTTCTCTACTTCCTTTTCCATCATCTTTATCTTTTCTTCCTTTTATTTTTCTTCAATTTCCCCTCCTTCTGCAGTTAATATTTCTTCTTTTTCTATTTTCTCCTTCAGCCTATGTTGATCCTTACCGGCTTGTCTTGGTGTCATAAATTTCAACTTCATTTCATGTACCTCATGCCTCAAATAAAGGGAACGTTCATCAAGATTAAGCGTTTTAAAATGAAGCCATGCCCATCTCAAAAGAAGATTACAAGAGTTCGTGGGAGCAATATCACATAATACTTCTTTCACACATTGTCCTGTAATGAATTTGATCCTTGCTTGATTCGGATGGAAGCTTGTTGGTAACTAAACTTTCTCCACTAATCTTTGGCTTACAACATTGTTGTCGCTTTCGTAAACGAATACAACTAAACATGGGTGGCCTTCGATTAAACACCTTGTTTCTCTATTTCCTTTTCCATCATCTTTATCTTTTCTTCCTTTTCTTTTTTTTCAATTTCCCTTCCTTATGTAGTTTATATTTCTTCTTTTTCTATTTTCTCCTTCAGCCTATGTTGATCCTTACTGGCTTGTCATGGTGTTATAGGTTTCAACTTCATTTCATGTCCCTCATGCTTGAAATAAAGGGAACGTTCATCAAGATTGAGCGTTTTAATATGAAGCCATGCCCATCTCAAAAGAGGATGACAAGAGTTCGTGGAAGCAATATCACATAATACTTCTTTCACACATTGTCCTGTAATGAATTTGATCCCTGCTTGATTCGGATGAAAGCTTGTTGGTAACTGAACTTTCTCCACCAATCTTTTGCTTACAACATTGTTGTCGGTTTCGTAAACGAATGCAACTAAACATGGGTGGGCTTCGATTAAACACCTTGTTTCTCTACTACCCTTTCCATCATCTTTTTCTTTACTTCCTTTTCTTTTTCTTCAATTGTCCTTCCTTCTGTAGTTTATATTTCTTCTTTTTCTATTCTTTCTTTTTATATTTTCTCCTTCAGCCTATGTTGATCCTTACTGGCTTGTCTTGGTGTCATAAATTTCAACTTCATTTCATGTCCCTCATGCCTCAAATAAAGGGAACGTTCATCAAGATTGAGCGTTATAATATGAAGCCATGCCCATCTCCAAAGAAGATGACAAAAGTTCGGGGAAGCAATATCACATAATACTTCTTTCACACATTGTCCTGTACTGAATTTTATCCTTGCTTGATTCGGATGAAAGCTTCGTCGTAACTAGAGTTTCTCCACCATTCTTTGGCTTACAACATTGTGTTCGCTTTTGTAAACGAATGCAACTAAATATGGGTGTTCTTCGATTAAACACCTTGTTTCTCTACTTCCTTTTCCATCATCTTTATCTTTTCTTCCTTTTATTTTTCTTCAATTTCCCCTCCTTCTGCAGTTAATATTTCTTCTTTTTCTATTTTCTCCTTCAGCCTATGTTGATCCTTACCGGCTTGTCTTGGTGTCATCAATTTCAACTTCATTTCATGTCCCTCATGCCTCAAATAAAGGGAACGTTCATCAAGATTAAGATTTTAAAATGAAGTCATGCCCATCTCCAAAGAAGATTACAAGAGTTCGTGGGAGCAATATCACATAATACTTCTTCCACACATTGTCCTGTAATGAATTTGATCCTTACTTGATTCGGATGAAAGCTTGTTGGTAACTGAACTTTCTCCACCAATCTTTGGCTTACAACATTGTTGTCGGTTTCGTAAACGAATGCAACTAAACATGGGTGGCCTTCGATTAAACACCTTGTTTCTCTACTACCTTTTCCATCATCTTTATCTTTTCTTCCTTTTCTTTTTCTTCCATTTCCCTTCCTTCTGCAGTTTATATTTCTTCTTTTTGTATTTTCTCCTTCAACCTATGTTGATCCTTACTGGCTTGTCTTGTTGTCATAAATTTCAACTTCATTTCATGTCCCTCATGCCTCAAATAAAGGGAACGTTCATCAAGATTGAGCGTTTTAAAATGAAGCCATGCCCATCTCAAAAGAAGACTACAAGAGTTCGTGGGAGCAATGTCACATAATACTTCTTTCACACATTGTTCTGTACTGAATTTTATCCTTGCTTGATTCGGATGAAAGCTTATTGGTAACAGAACTTTATCCACCAATCTTTGGCTTACAACATTGTTGTCGCTTTCTTATACGAATGCAACTAAACAAGGGAGGCCTTCGATTAAACACCTTGTTTCTCTAGTTCCGTTTCCATCATCTTTATCTTTTCTTCCTTTTCTTTTTCTTCAATTTCCCTTCCTTTTGCAGTTTATTGTTCTTCTTTTTCTATTCTCTCCTTCAGCCTATGTTGATCCTTACTGCCTTGTCTTGGTGTCATAAATTTCAACTTCATTTCATGTCCCTTATGCCTCAAATAAAGGGAACGTTCATCAAGATTGATAGTTTTAAAATGACGTCATGCCCATCTCAAATGAAGATGACAAGAGTTCGTGGGAGCAATATCACATAATACTTCTTTCACACATCGTCCTGTACTGAATTTGCTCCTTACTTGATTCGGATGAAAGCTTGTTGGTAACTGAAATTTCTCTATCAATCTTTGGCTTACAACATTGTTGTCGCTTTCGTAAACGAATGCAACTAAACATGGGTGGCCTTCGATTAAACACTTTGTTTCTCTACTACCTTTTCCATCATCTTTTTCTTTACTTCCTTTTCTTTTCTTCAATTTCCTTTCCTTCTGCAATTTCTATTTCTTCTTTTTCTATTCATTCTTTTTCTATTTTCTCCTTCAGTCTATGTTGATCCTTACTGGCTTGTGCTTGTGTCACAAATTTCAACTTCATTTCATGTCCGTCATGCCTCAAATAAAGGGAACGTTCATCAAGATTGATAGTTTTAAAATGAAGCCATGCCCATCTCAAATGAAGATGACAAGAGTTCGTGGGAGCAATATCACATAATACTTATTTCACACATCGTCCTATACTGAATTTGCTCCTTACTTGATTCGGATGAAAGCTTGTTGGTAACTGAAATTTCTCCACCAATCTTTGGCTTACAACATTGTTGTCGCTTTCGTAAACGAATGCAACTAAACATGGGAGGCCTTCGATTAAACACTTTGTTTCTCTACTACCTTTTCCATCATCTTTTTCTTTACTTCCTTTTCTTTTTCTTCAATTTCCTTTCCTTGTGCAGTTTCTATTTCTTCTTTTTCTATTCATTCTTTTTCTTTGTTCTCCTTCAGTCTATGTTGATCCTTACTGGCTTGTGCCTGTGTCACAAATTTCAACTTCATTTCATGTCCCTCATGCCTCAAATAAAGGGAACGTTCATCAAGATTAAGCGTTTTAAAATGAAGCCATTCCCCTTTCAAAAGAAGATTACAAGAGTTCGTGGGAGCAATATCACATAATACTTCTTTCACACATTGTCCTGTAATGAATTTGATCCTTGCTTGATTCGGATGGAAGCTTGTTGGTAACTGAAATTTCTCCACCAATCTTTGGCTTACAACATTGTTGTCGCTTTCGTAAACGAATGCAACTAAACATGGGAGGCCTTCGATTAAACACTTTGTTTCTCTACTACCTTTTCCATCATCTTTTTCTTTACTTCCTTTTCTTTTTCTTCAATTTCCTTTCCTTCTGCAGTTTCTATTTCTTCTTTTCTATTCATTCTTTTTCTATGTTCTCCTTCAGTCTATGTTGATCCTTACTGGCTTGTGCTTGTGTCACAAATTTCAACTTCATTTCATGTCCCTCATGCCTCAAATAAAGGGAACGTTCATCAAGATTAAGCGTTTTAAAATGAAGCCATGCCCCTTTCAAAAGAAGATTACAAGAGTTCGTGGGAGCAATATCACATAATACTTCTTTCACACATTGTCCTGTAATGAATTTGATCCTTGCTTGATTCGGATGGAAGCTTGTTGGTAACTGAACTTTCTCCACTAATCTTTGGCTTACAAAATTGTTGTCGCTTTCGTAAACGAATACAACTAAACATGGGTGGCCTTCGATTAAACACCTTGTTTCTCTATTTCCTTTTCCATCATCTTTATCTTTTCTTCCTTTTCTTTTTCTTCAATCTCCCCTCCTTGTGCAGTTTATATTTCTTCTTTTTCTATTTTCTCCTTCAGCCTATGTTGATCCTTACTGGCTTGTCTTGGTGTCATAAATTACAACTTCATTTCATGTCCCTCATGCCTCAAAGAAAGGGAACGTTCATCAAGATTGAGCGTTTTAATATGAAGCCATGCCCCTTTCAAAGAAGATTACAAGAGTTCGTGGGAGCAATATCACATAATACTTCTTTCACACATTGTCCTGTAATGAATTTGATCCTTGCTTGATTCGGATGGAAGCTTGTTGGTAACTGAACTTTCTCCACTAATCTTTGGCTTACAACATTGTTGTCGCTTTCGTAAACGAATACAACTAAACATGGGTGGCCTTCGATTAAACACCTTGTTTCTGTATTTCCTTTTCCATCATCTTTAACTTTTCTTCCTTTTCTTTTTCTTCAATTTCCCCTCCTTGTGCAGTTTATATTTCTTCTTTTTCTATTTTCTCCTTCAGCCTATGTTGATCCTTACTAGCTTGTGCTTGTGTCACAAATTTCAACTTCATTTCATGTCCCTCATGCCTCAAAGAAAGGGAACGTTCATCAAGATTGAGCGTTTTAATATGAAGCCATGCCCATCTCAAAAGAAGATGACAAGAGTTCGTGGGAGCAATATCACATAATACTTCTTTCACACATTGTCCTGTAATGAATTTGATCCTTACTTGATTCGGATGAAAGCTTGTTGGTAACAGAACTTTATCCACCAATCTTTGGCTTACAACATTGTTGTCGCTTTCCTATACGAATGCAACTAAACAAGGGTGGCCTTCGATTAAACACCTTTTTTCTCTATTTCCTTTTCCATCATCTTTATCTTTTCTTCCTTTTCTTTTTCTTCAATGTCCCTTCCTTCTGCAGTTTATTTTTCTTCTTTTTCTATTTTCTCCTTCAGCCTATGTTGATCCTTATTGGCTTGTCTTGGTGTCATAAATTTCAACTTAGTTTCATGTCCCTTATGCCTCAAATAAAAGGAACATTCATCAAGATTGATAGTTTTAAAATGAAGCCATGCCCACCTCAAAAGAAGATGACAAGAGTTCGTGGGAGCAATATCACATAATACTTCTTTGACATATTGTCCTGTAATGAATTTGATCCTTACTTGATTCGGATGAAAGCTTGTTGGTAACTGAACTTTCTCCACCAATCTTTGGCTTACAACATTGTTGTCGCTTTCGTAAACGAATGCAACTAAACATGGGTGGCCTTCGATTAAACATTTCTTCTCTACTACTGATGAGTTCAAATTTTGCCCTCATTTAATATTTAAATTTGGGGATTTAATTGATTTTCTGTTCTTAAAGATTGATTTAATTAGGATTTGTGATTATTGGATTTATTGAGTAAGTTTGGTAAAAGTGACGTAAAAATTGATTTTAGTTGCATAAAATATTATTGGATATTCTAACGTTTGTTAATGCAGCTGAAATTTATTTTTGGTCAATTAATAGTGTGATTTTAAATATTCAAAGTTACAAAATAAGTCCAAAATCAAGAAATTCTGAAAAAGAATAAATCAGGAGCTAAATGCACCCCCAGTTTTCATTTGCACACTCCTCCCTCAAGTAGACCACAAAAACATGTTCTGCACCCCCAGTTTTCACTAAGTTGCACCCCTCCTACCACTTAAACTCCACTCAACCAGATCATGCCATGTGGCAATCCTCACCTTTTAAAATTAGCCAACCATAAGCCGCCACGTGTCATAATCCTCCACTCACCCAATTGACCACTCAGATTCTGCCACGTCATCATCTTCATCTCCCAAAACCCTAACCCTAATTTTCTCCTCTCCTTCCACCCTCCACGGCAGCCGCCGCCGCCTTGCCGGAATCTACACCGTGACAGCGCCACCATCTTCCTTCACTTCGCCAGAGCAGAACGCAACAGCAACAGAAGCTCCGCGCAGCCACCACCGCGAAACATCCAGCGGTGCCACTCGCGGTCATCTTCTCCGCAGAGAGCCACCACGAACCTGCAACCACAAATCGCGTGCTCCGTTTCCGCAGCCACCGCGAGCACACCACCATCTTCTCCATTCTCGCGTCCAACAGCTCCGCGTGCCACCACCATCGCCATCTCCACCGCGCCTACACCTGCATCTGCGCGAGCCATGAACCTGCGCAGCTTCACGCCACCACTGAACTCCCGCAGCGCCACCATCATCGCGGCACCATCTTCTCACCTCTGCAACGCGCGAGACGAGCACACCACCGCGCAGTTCACCACCTGTTCTGCAGCCACCGCGAGCTCACCGGAGCAACCACACGTCGGAGCAGCCGCCGTCACGAGGGAGGGAGAAGAGTGTGAGAGTGAAACCCTAATTCTGGAGAGAGAATCTGCACTGCCACGTGTCAGCGTCTGATAGGACAGTCAAACTGGTCAACTGGTCAACTCTGGTCAACTAGTCAAAGTCAGCAGTCAATTCTGGTCAAATTCTGGTCAATTTGGTAAAAATGCTTAAATAAGAGGGGCAGAATTGGAAATTGGACAGAAATTAAGTTGCTAATTAATTAAATAAAATAAAAGATTTTAGCAACTGACAGATAAAGCCCAAAGTCCAGTGGAAGCCTATATAAAGAGACTTAAGGGAGTAGAAGCGGGACACAATTCACGACTGAAATTTAGAGCTTGCAGCTTAGACACTTAGAACTCTCTGGTTTTGGCAGATACCGTCTCCACCACATCTCTCATTCTTTCTTTTATTTTCTTTCCTTCATATCATCATGTATTCCATCAAAGCCATGGAGGGCTAAGCTTTAAGGGTTGATTCCACTATAATTTCTTAAATGGATTCTGAGGTTAGATGAATTTATATGTTTTGTTATTTTGATTATTGTTGTGGTTTTTGTTTATCTATGTCCTTTGCTTCTAAATTGAATAGAAAATAATGATTTTAAATCTACATGCATGCTAATCATATGAGTTAAGAGGTTTTTAAATAAAATTGAGACTTTACTTTGATTTTGTTTAGAGACTTTCATTTGATTAAATAAGTTTTTGCCAATAATTGAGACTTTAATTTGATTAGAGGTAATTACTTTAACTAAAATTAGTCAAGACTTTACTTTGATTAATTAAGTTTTCTATTTGGTAAAGAAACAAAGGAATAGACATGATTAGGCATAGTAAAATTAATTGAGACTGTACTTTGATTGAATTTACTATGGACAATCTAACAATTCTCACTTTTAATTGAGACTGTACTTTGATTAAAAGTGAGGATGCCAACAAATGAATTGAGTCTTTACATTGATTGATTTGTAAATCAACAACAATAATTAATTTAACAATAATCTCTAGATAACCAATGAAGAATCTTATTTAGAAAAAGCAGTGGAATTGACCTATTTACTATTACTGTGTTTACAATCTTCCGTGTCATTTTCTTTGCATATCAAAACCTCCCTATTTTTATAGTTGCTAGTTTTAAATTGCATTTTTGAGCATCAAATATTTGAGATCAATTCCGTATTCGTTGTGAGACGACTCAGGGTTATCTTAACCCTAACTATTTTCTTCACTACAAACTGGCAATACTGAAGTTGCTAAAGTAGTGGTAATTTGATCGCCTAACGACAGCGATATCAACTACCTTTTCCATCATCTTTTTCTTTACTTCATTTTCTTTTCTTCAATTTCCTTTCCTTCTGCAGTTTCTATTTCTTCTTTTTCTATTCATTCTTTTTCTATTTTCTCCTTCAGTCTATGTTGATCCTTACTGGCTTGTGCTTGTGTCACAAATTTCAACTTCATTTCATGTCCCTCATGCCTCAAATAAAGGGAACGTTCATCAAGATTAAGCGTTTTAAAATGAAGCCATGCCCTTTCAAAAGAAGATTACAAGAGTTCGTGGGAGCAATATCACATAATACTTCTTTCACACATTGTCCTGTAATGAATTTGATCCTTACTTGATTCGGATGAAAGCTTGTTGGTAACAGAACTTCATCCACCAATCTTTGGCTTACAACATTGTTGTCGCTTTCCTATACGAATGCAACTAAACAAGGGTGGCCTTTTATTAAACTCCTTGTTCCTCTAGTTCCTTTTCCATCATCTTTATCTTTTCTTCCTTTTCTTTTTCTTCAATTTCCCTTTCTTCTGCAGTTTATTTTTCTTCTTTTTCTATTTTCTTATTCAGCCTATGTTGATCCTTACTGGCTTCTCTTGGTGTCATAAATTTCAACTTAATTTCATGTCCCTTATGCCTCAAATAAAGGGAACGTTCATCAAGATTGATAGTTTTAAAATGAAGCCATGCCCATCTCAAAAGAAGATGACAAGAGTTCGTGGGAGCAATATCACATAATACTTCTTTCACATATTGTCCTGTAATGAATTTGATCCTTACTTGATTCAGATGAAAGCTTGTTCGTAACTGAACTTTCTCCACCAATCTTTGGCTTACAACATTGTTGTCGCTTTCGTAAACGAAAGCAACTAAACATGGGTGGCCTTCGATTAAACACTTTGTTTCTCTACTACCTTTTCCATCATCTTTTTCTTTACTTCATTTTCTTTTTCTTCAATTTCCTTTCCTTCTGCAGTTTATATTTCTTCTTTTTCTATTCATTCTTTTTCTATTTTCTCCTTCAGTCTATGTTGATCCTTATTGGCTTGTGCTTGTGTCACAAATTTCAACTTCATTTCATGTCCCTCATGCCTCAAATAAAAGGAACGTTCATCAAGATTGAGCGTTTTAATATGAAGCCATGCCCATCTCAAACGAAGATGACAAGAGTTCGTGGGAGCAATATCACATAATACTTCTTTCACACATTGTCCTGTAATGAATTTGATCCTTACTTGATTCGGATGAAAGCTTGTTGGTAACAGAACTTTATCCACCAATCTTTGGCTTACAACATTGTTGTCGCTTTCCTATACGAATGCAACTAAACAAGGGTGGCCTTCGATTAAACACCTTGTTTCTCTATTTCCTTTTCCATCATCTTTATCTTTTCTTCCTTTCCTTTTTCTTCAATTTCTCTTCCTTTTGCAGTTTATTTTTCTTCTTTTTCTATTTTCTCCTTCAGCCTATGTTGATCCTTATTGGCTTGTCTTGGTGTCATAAATTTCAACTTAGTTTCATGTCCCTTATGCCTCAAATAAATGGAACGTTCATCAAGATTGATAGTTTTAAAATGAAGCCATGCCCATCTCAAAAGAAGATGACAAGAGTTCGTGGGAGCAATATCACATAATACTTCTTTCACATATTGTCCTGTAATGAATTTGATCCTTACTTGATTCGGATGAAAGCTTGTTGGTAACTGAAATTTCTCCACCAATCTTTGGCTTACAACATTGTTGTCGCTTTCGTAAACGAATGCAACTAAACATGGGTGGCCTTCGATTAAACACTTTGTTTCTCTACTACCTTTTCCATCATCTTTTTCTTTACTTCATTTTCTTTTTCTTCAATTTCCTTCCTTCTGCAGTTTCTATTTCTTCTTTTTCTATTCATTCTTTTTTTATTTTCTCCTTCAGTCTTTGTTGATCCTTACTGGCTTGTGCTTGTGTCACAAATTTCAACTTCATTTCATGTCCCTCATGCCTCAAATAAAGGGAACGTTCATCAAGATTAAGCGTTTTAAAATGAAGCCATGCCCCTTTCAAAAGAAGATTACAAGAGTTCGTGGGAGCAATATCACATAATACTTCTTTCACACATTGTCCTGTAATGAATTTGATCCTTACTTGATTCGGATGAAAGCTTGTTGGTAACAGAACTTTATCCACCAATCTTTGGCTTACAACATTATTGTCGCTTTCCTATACGAATGCAACTAAATAGGGGTTGCCTTCGATTAAACACCTTGTTTCTCTAGTTCCTTTTCCATCATCTTTATCTTTTCTTCCTTTTCTTTTTTTCAATTTCCCTTCCTTCTGCAGTTTATTGTTCTTATTTTTCTATTTTCTCCTTCAGCCTATGTTGATCCTTACTGGCTTGTCTTGGTGTCATAAATTTCAACTTCAATTCATGTCCCTTATGCCTCAAATAAAGGGAACGTTCATCAAGATTGATACTTTTAAAATGAAGCCATGCCCATCTCAAAAGAAGATGACAAGAGTTCGTGGGAGCAATATCACATAATACTTCTTTCACACATCGTCCTGTACTGAATTTGCTCCTTACTTGATTCGGATGAAAGCTTGTTGGTAACTGAATTTCTCCACCAATCTTTGGCTTATAACATTGTTGTCGCTTTCGTAAACGAATGCAACTAAACATGGGTGGCCTTCGATTAAAGACTTTGTTTCTCTACTACCTTTTCCATCATCTTTTTCTTTACTTCCTTTTCTTTTTCTTCAATTTCCTTCCTTCTGCAGTTTCTATTTCTTCTTTTTCTATTCATTCTTTTTCTATTTTCTCCTTCAGTCTATGTTGAACCTTACTGGCTTGTGCTTGTGTCACAAATTTCAACTTCATTTCATGTCCCTCACGCCTCAAGTAAAGGGAACGTTCATCAAGATTAAGCGTTTTAAAATGAGGCATGCCCTTTCAAAAGAAGATTACAAGAGTTCGTGGGAGCAATATCACATAATACTTCTTTCACACATTGTCCTGTAATGAATTTGATCCTTGCTTGATTCGGATGAAAGCTTGTTGGTAACAGAACTTTATCCACCAATCTTTGGCTTACAACATTGTTGTCGCTTTCCTATACGAATGCAACTAAACAGGGGTGGCCTTCGATTAAACACCTTGTTTCTCTAGTTCCTTTTCTATCATCTTTATCTTTTCTTCCTTTTCTTTTTCTTCAATTTCCCTTCCTTCTGCAATTTATTGTTCTTCTTTTTCTATTTTCTCCTTCAGCATATGTTGATCGTTACTGGCTTGTCTTGGTGCATAAATTTCAACTTAATTTCATGTCCCTTATGCCTCAAATAAAGGGAACGTTCATCAAGATTAAGCGTTTTAAAATGAAGCCATGCCCCTCTCAAAAGAAGATGACAAGAGTTCGTGGGAGCAATATCACATAATACTTCTTTCATACATTGTCCTGTAATGAATTTGATCCTTGCTTGATTCGGATGGAAGCTTGTTGGTAACTGAACTTTCTCCATTAATCTTTGGCTTACAACATTGTTGTCGCTTTCGTAAACGAATGCATTAAACATGGGTGGCCTTCGATTAAACACTTTGTTTCTCTACTACCTTTTCCATCATCTTTTTCTTTACTTCCTTTTCTTTTTCTTCAATTTCCTTCCTTCTGCAGTTTCTATTTCTTCTTTTCTATTCATTCTTTTTCTATTTTCTCCTTCAGTCTATGTTGATCCTTACTGGCTTGTGCTTGTGTCACAAATTTCAACTTCATTTCATGTCCCTCATGCCTCAAATAAAGGGAACGTTCATCAAGATTAAGCGTTTTAAAATGAAGCCATGCCCTTCAAAAGAAGATTACAAGAGTTCGTGGGAGCAATATCACATAATACTTCTTTCACACATTGTCCTGTAATGAATTTGATCCTTGCTTGATTCGGATGGAAGCTTGTTGGTAACTGAACTTTCTCCACCAATCTTTGGCTTACAACATTGTTGTCGCTTTCCTAACGAATGCAACTAAACAGGGGTGGCCTTCGATTAAACACCTTGTTTCTCTAGTTCCTTTTCCATCATCTTTATATTTTCTTCCTTTTCTTTTTCTTCAATTTCCCTTCCTTCTGCAATTTATTTTCTTGTTTTTCTATTTTCTCCTTCAGCCTATGTTGATCCTTACTGGCTTGTCTTGGTGTCATAAATTTCAACTTCATTTCATGTCCCTCATGCCTCAAATAAAGGGAACGTTCATCAAGATTGATAGTTTTAAAATGAAGCCATGCCCATCTCAAAAGAAGATGACAAGAGTTCGTGGGAGCAATATCACATAATACTTCTTTCACACATTGTCCTGTAATGAATTTGATCCTTGCTTGATTCGGATGGAAGCTTGTTGGTAACTGAACTTTCTCCACAATCTTTGGCTTACAACATTGTTGTCGCTTTCGTAAACGAATACAACTAAACATGGGTGGCCTTCGATTAAACACCTTGTTTCTCTATTTCCTTTTCCATCATCTTTATCTTTTCTTCCTTTTCTTTTTCTTCAATTTCCCTCCTTATGCAGTTTATATTTCTTCTTTTTCTATTTTCTCCTTCAGCCTATGTTGATCCTTACTGGCTTGTCTTGGTGTCATAAATTTCAACTTCATTTCATGTCCCTCATGCCTCAATAAAGGGAACGTTCATCAAGATTGAGCGTTTTAAAATGAAGCCATGCCCATTCAAAAGAAGATACAAGAGTTCGTGGGAGCAATATCACATAATACTTCTTTCACACATTGTCCTGTACTGAATTTGATCCTTGCTTGATTCGGATGGAAGCTTCGTGGTAACTAGACTTTCTCCACCAATCTTTGGCTTACAACATTGTTGTCGCTTTCGTAAACGAATGCAACTAAACATGGGTGGCCTTCGATTAAACACCTTGTTTCTCTACTTCCTTTTCCATCATCTTTATCTTTTCTTCCTTTTCTTTTTCTTCAATTTCCTTCCTTATGCAGTTTATATTTCTTCTTTTTCTATTTTCTCCTTCAGCCTATGTTGATCCTTACTGGCTTGTCTTGGTGTCATAAATTTCAACTTCATTTCATGTCCCTCATGCCTCAAATAAAGGGAACGTTCATCAAGATTGAGCATTTTAAAATGAAGCCATGCCCATCTCAAAAGAAGATGACAAGAGTTCGTGGGAGCAATATCACATAATACTTCTTTCACACATTGTCCTGTACTGAATTTGATCCTTGCTTGATTCGGATGAAAGCTTGTGGTAACTAGAGTTTCTCCACCAATCTTTGGCTTACAACATTGTTGTCGCTTTCGTAAACGAATGCAACTAAACATGGGTGGCCTTCGATTAAACACCTTGTTTCTCTACTTCTTTTCCATCATCTTTTCTTTCTTCCTTTTCTTTTTCTTCAATTTCCTTCCTTCTGCAGTTTATATTTCTTTTTTCTTTCTTTTTCTATTTTCTCCTTCAGCCTATGTTGATCCTTACTGGCTTGTCTTGGTGTCATAAATTTCAACTTCATTTCATGTCCCTCATGCCTCAATAAAGGGAACGTTCATCAAGATTGAGCATTTTAAAATGAAGCCATGCCCATCTCAAAAGAAGATGACAAGAGTTCGTGGGAGCAATATCACATAATACTTCTTTCACACATTGTCCTGTATGAATTTGATCCTTGCTTGATTCGGATGAAAGCTTGTGGTAACTAGAGTTTCTCCACCAATCTTTGGCTTACAACATTGTTGTCGCTTTCGTAAACGAATGCAACTAAACATGGGTGGCCTTCGATTAAACACCTTGTTTCTCTACTTCCTTTTCCATCATCTTTATCTTTTCTTCCTTTTCTTTTCTTCAATTTCCCTTCCTTCTGCAGTTTATATTTCTTCTTTTTCTATTTTCTCCTTCAGCCTATGTTGATCCTTACTGGCTTGTCTTGGTGTCATAAATTTCAACTTCATTTCATGTCCCTCATGCCTCAAATAAAGGGAACGTTCATCAAGATTGAGCGTTTTAAAATGAAGCCATGCCCATCTCAAAAGAAGATGACAAGAGTTCGTGGGAGCAATATCACATAATACTTCTTTCACACATTGTCCTGTAATGAATTTGATCCTTGCTTGATTCGGATGAAGCTTGTTGGTAACTGAAGTTTCTCCACCAATCTTTGGCTTACAACATTGTTGTCGCTTTCGTAAACGAATGCAACTAAACATGGGTGGCCTTCGATTAAACACCTTGTTTCTCTACTTCCTTTTCCATCATCTTTATCTTTTCTTCCTTTTCTTTTTCTTCAATTTCCTTCCTTCTGCAGTTTATATTTCTTCTTTTCTATTTTCTCCTTCAGCCTATGTTGATCCTTACTGGCTTGTCTTGGTGTCATAAATTTCAACTTCATTTCATGTCCCTCATGCCTCAATAAAGGGAACGTTCATCAAGATTGAGCGTTTTAAATGAAGCCATGCCCATCTCAAAAGAAGATGACAAAGTTCGTGGGAGCAATATCACATAATACTTCTTTCACACATTGTCCTGTAATGAATTTGATCCTTGCTTGATTCGGATGAAGCTTGTTGGTAACTGAACTTTCTCCACCAATCTTTGGCTTACAACATTGTTGTCGCTTTCGTAAACGAATGCAACTAAACATGGGTGGCCTTCGATTAAACACCTTGTTTCTCTACTTCTTTTCCATCATCTTTATCTTTTCTTCCTTTTCTTTTTCCAATTTCCCTTCTTATGCAGTTTATATTTCTTCTTTTTCTATTTTCTCCTTCAGCCTATGTTGATCCTTACTGGCTTGTCTTGGTGTCATAAATTTCAACTTCATTTCATGTCCCTCATGCCTCAAATAAAGGGAACGTTCATCAAGATTGAGCGTTTTAATATGAAGCCATGCCCATCTCAAAAGAAGATGACAATAGTTCGTGGGAGCAATATCACATAATACTTCTTTCACACATTGTCCTGTAATGAATTTGATCCTTGCTTGATTCGGATGGAAGCTTGTTGGTAACTGAACTTTCTCCACCAATCTTTGGCTTACAACATTGTTGTCGCTTTCGTAAACGAATGCAACTAAACATGGGTGGCCTTCGATTAAACACCTTGTTTCTCTACTTCCTTTTCCATCATCTTTATCTTTTCTTCCTTTCTTTTTCTTCAATTTCCCTTCCTTATGCAGTTTATATTTCTTCTTTTTCTATTTTCTCCTTCAGCCTATGTTGATCCTTACTGGCTTGTCTTGGTGTCATAAATTTCAACTTCATTTCATGTCCCTCATGCCTCAAATAAAGGAACGTTCATCAAGATTGAGCGTTTTAAATGAAGCCATGCCCATCTCAAAAGAAGATGACAAAGTTCGTGGGAGCAATATCACATAATACTTCTTTCACACATTGTCCTGTAATGAATTTGATCCTTGCTTGATTCGGATGAAAGCTTGTTGGTAACTAGAACTTTCTCCACCAATCTTTGGCTTACAACATTGTTGTCGCTTTCGTAAACGAATGCAACTAAACATGGGTGGCCTTCGATTAAACACCTTGTTTCTCTACTTCCTTTTCCATCATCTTTATCTTTCTTCCTTTTCTTTTTCTTCAATTTCCCTTCTTCTGCAGTTTATATTTCTTCTTTTTCTATTTTCTCCTTCAGCCTATGTTGATCCTTACTGGCTTGTCTTGGTGTCATAAATTTCAACTTCATTTCATGTCCCTCATGCCTCAAATAAAGGAACGTTCATCAAGATTGAGCGTTTTAATATGAAGCCATGCCCATCTCAAAAGAAGATGACAATAGTTCGTGGGAGCAATATCACATAATACTTCTTTCACACATTGTCCTGTAATGAATTTGATCCTTGCTTGATTCGGATGAAGCTTGTTGGTAACTGAAGTTTCTCCACCAATCTTTGGCTTACAACATTGTTGTCGCTTTCGTAAACGAATGCAACTAAACATGGGTGGCCTTCGATTAAACACCTTGTTTCTCTACTTCCTTTTCCATCATCTTTATCTTTTCTTCCTTTTCTTTTTCTTCAATTTCCCTTCCTTATGCAGTTTATATTTCTTCTTTTTCTATTTTCTCCTTCAGCCTATGTTGATCCTTACTGGCTTGTCTTGGTGTC
The DNA here is from genome assembly GCF_004118075.2 of Vigna unguiculata. Lineage (NCBI taxonomy): Eukaryota > Viridiplantae > Streptophyta > Magnoliopsida > Fabales > Fabaceae > Vigna > Vigna unguiculata. The sequence goes on from NW_021011468.1 coordinate 17,106, forward strand.
ATAAATTTCAACTTCATTTCATGTCCCTCATGCCTCAAATAAAGGGAACGTTCATCAAGATTGAGCGTTTTAAATGAAGCCATGCCCATCTCAAAAGAAGATGACAAGAGTTCGTGGGAGCAATATCACATAATACTTCTTTCACACATTGTCCTGTAATGAATTTGATCCTTGCTTGATTCGGATGAAAGCTTGTGGTAACTGAACTTTCTCCACCAATCTTTGGCTTACAACATTGTTGTCGCTTTCGTAAACGAATGCAACTAAACATGGGTGGCCTTCGATTAAACACCTTGTTTCTCTACTTCCTTTTCCATCATCTTTATCTTTTCTTCCTTTTCTTTTTCTCAATTTCCCTTCCTTCTGCAGTTTATATTTCTTCTTTTTCTATTTTCTCCTTCAGCCTATGTTGATCCTTACTGGCTTGTCTTGGTGTCATAAATTTCAACTTCATTTCATGTCCCTCATGCCTCAAATAAAGGAACGTTCATCAAGATTGAGCGTTTTAAATGAAGCCATGCCCATCTCAAAAGAAGATGACAAGAGTTCGTGGGAGCAATATCACATAATACTTCTTTCACACATTGTCCTGTAATGAATTTGATCCTTGCTTGATTCGGATGAAGCTTGTTGGTAACTGAAGTTTCTCCACCAATCTTTGGCTTACAACATTGTTGTCGCTTTCGTAAACGAATGCAACTAAACATGGGTGGCCTTCGATTAAACACCTTGTTTCTCTACTTCCTTTTCCATCATCTTTATCTTTTCTTCCTTTTCTTTTTCTTCAATTTCCCTTCCTTCTGCAGTTTATATTTCTTCTTTTTCTATTTTCTCCTTCAGCCTATGTTGATCCTTACTGGCTTGTCTTGGTGTCATAAATTTCAACTTCATTTCATGTCCCTCATGCCTCAAATAAAGGGAACGTTCATCAAGATTGAGCGTTTTAAAATGAAGCCATGCCCATCTCAAAAGAAGATGACAAGAGTTCGTGGGAGCAATATCACATAATACTTCTTTCACACATTGTCCTGTACTGAATTTGATCCTTGCTTGATTCGGATGAAAGCTTGTTGGTAACTAGAGTTTCTCCACCAATCTTTGGCTTACAACATTGTTGTCGCTTTCGTAAACGAATGCAACTAAACATGGGTGGCCTTCGATTAAACACCTTGTTTCTCTACTTCCTTTTCCATCATCTTTATCTTTTCTTCCTTTTCTTTTTCTTCAATTTCCCTTCCTTCTGCAGTTTATATTTCTTCTTTTTCTATTTTCTCCTTCAGCCTATGTTGATCCTTACTGGCTTGTCTTGGTGTCATAAATTTCAACTTCATTTCATGTCCCTCATGCCTCAAATAAAGGGAACGTTCATCAAGATTGAGCGTTTTAAAATGAAGCCATGCCCATCTCAAAAGAAGATGACAAGAGTTCGTGGGAGCAATATCACATAATACTTCTTTCACACATTGTCCTGTAATGAATTTGATCCTTGCTTGATTCGGATGAAGCTTGTTGGTAACTGAGTTTCTCCACCAATCTTTGGCTTACAACATTGTTGTCGCTTTCGTAAACGAATGCAACTAAACATGGGTGGCCTTCGATTAAACACCTTGTTTCTCTACTTCTTTTCCATCATCTTTATCTTTTCTTCCTTTTCTTTTTCTTCAATTTCCCTTCCTTCTGCAGTTTATATTTCTTCTTTTTCTATTTTCTCCTTCAGCCTATGTTGATCCTTACTGGCTTGTCTTGGTGTCATAAATTTCAACTTCATTTCATGTCCCTCATGCCTCAAATAAAGGGAACGTTCATCAAGATTGAGCGTTTTAAAATGAAGCCATGCCCATCTCAAAAGAAGATGACAAGAGTTCGTGGGAGCAATATCACATAATACTTCTTTCACACATTGTCCTGTAATGAATTTGATCCTTGCTTGATTCGGATGAAAGCTTGTGGTAACTAGACTTTCTCCACCAATCTTTGGCTTACAACATTGTTGTCGCTTTCGTAAACGAATGCAACTAAACATGGGTGGCCTTCGATTAAACACCTTGTTTCTCTACTCCTTTTCCATCATCTTTATCTTTTCTTCCTTTTCTTTTTCTTCAATTTCCCTTCCTTCTGCAGTTTATATTTCTTCTTTTTCTATTTTCTCCTTCAGCCTATGTTGATCCTTACTGGCTTGTCTTGGTGTCATAAATTTCAACTTCATTTCATGTCCCTCATGCCTCAAATAAAGGGAACGTTCATCAAGATTGAGCGTTTTAAAATGAAGCCATGCCCATCTCAAAAGAAGATGACAAGAGTTCGTGGGAGCAATATCACATAATACTTCTTTCACACATTGTCCTGTACTGAATTTGATCCTTGCTTGATTCGGATGAAAGCTTGTTGGTAACTGAAGTTTCTCCACCAATCTTTGCTTACAACATTGTTGTCGCTTTCGTAAACGAATGCAACTAAACATGGGTGGCCTTCGATTAAACACCTTGTTTCTCTACTTCCTTTTCCATCATCTTTATCTTTTCTTCCTTTTCTTTTTCTTCAATTTCCCTTCCTTCTGCAGTTTATATTTCTTTCTTTTCTATTTTCTCCTTCAGCCTATGTTGATCCTTACTGGCTTGTCTTGGTGTCATAAATTTCAACTTCATTTCATGTCCCTCATGCCTCAAATAAAGGGAACGTTCATCAAGATTGAGCGTTTTAAATGAAGCCATGCCCATCTCAAAAGAAGATGACAAGAGTTCGTGGGAGCAATATCACATAATACTTCTTTCACACATTGTCCTGTAATGAATTTGATCCTTGCTTGATTCGGATGGAAGCTTGTTGGTAACTGAACTTTCTCCACCAATCTTTGGCTTACAACATTGTTGTCGCTTTCGTAAACGAATGCAACTAAACATGGGTGGCCTTCGATTAAACACCTTGTTTCTCTACTTCCTTTTCCATCATCTTTATCTTTCTTCCTTTTCTTTTTCTTCAATTTCCCTTCCTTCTGCAGTTTATATTTCTTCTTTTTCTATTTTCTCCTTCAGCCTATGTTGATCCTTACTGGCTTGTCTTGGTGTCATAAATTTCAACTTCATTTCATGTCCCTCATGCCTCAAATAAAGGGAACGTTCATCAAGATTGAGCGTTGTAATATGAAGCCATGCCCATCTCAAAAGAAGATGACAATAGTTCGTGGGAGCAATATCACATAATACTTCTTTCACACATTGTCCTGTAATGAATTTGATCCTTGCTTGATTCGGATGGAAGCTTGTTGTAACTGAACTTTCTCCACCAATCTTTGCTTACAACATTGTTGTCGCTTTCGTAAACGAATGCCAACTAAACATGGGTGGCCTTCGATTAAACACTTG
>NW_021011469.1:0-44158 GCF_004118075.2 Vigna unguiculata
CCTCTATTAATAGTGTGACTGACTCTTTGTCGGCGATGTTTGATGCGCAACTCAAATCAACCAAGGCATAGAGGTTTCCTTATCGTCGGAGGAGGCTGAGATTGTTTCAGCCATGCGTCTTAAGACTGTGATGTATGCGCTGAATGAATTTCATGTCAGGGCAATGGCGATGGGTCGCCATCTGAACACAGTGCTAGCCAACTGGAAGAGACAAGCAAACTATCTGCTGAGATAGAGAGTTTACAGAGGGAATTGGCTGAGGGCCAATAACAGGAGGCAAGAGGTTTCGCTTCAGTTGGGAAGTGTAAAAATGAGCGATCTCAGCTGCTAGCAAAGCGTAATGTCTTGAAAACGCACTGCAGGGATTTGAGAAAAAGATGAGGATTCCCAAGCGGCCTTGGAGCGTCTAGAGGAGGACTGGCGGCTGAGAAAAGGGATAATGCTGAGAAGCTGCCCGGATTTACCAGTTGGAGGGGTACGTGATGTCCCAGCATGAGGAAGGTTTCCACAAGGCCCTATGCCAGGCTACTCACTATTTTAACTTTGACGTAGGAGATAGGCGTTTTAATATTGATGAGGATGTGTACGAAGGCTCCGTCATGGCTGTGGAGGACATCCCTGTTGCTGGGCAACAGAAACCTACTGCTTCCCCGAGGATTGATATGTTGTTTTGTATTTGCTAGTTTTAGAAACTGTTTGTCGAGCTTTTGATTTTCTACCTGGTTGGACATGTATTAACACATATTGTATGTTTGGATGTCATGCTTTGAACTTTCTTTTAGATTTTTGTGTTTGCATCTACTGCTTGTGCCTCTTTGTATGTTGCTAGCCATTTGTATTTGTAGGTGAAGGTAAGATGTACTCGGCCACTTCTGGCCATGATGTGGCAGGCCACCTCTGGCCGGGATGTACTCTGCCGCTCCTGGCCGGGATGTACTCGGCCACTTATGGCCAGGATTGTGTTTTCTTTTAGGTTGTCTGCTCCTTAAGTTTTTGTATGGTTGTGTATTACCTTAGGTTTTTGCTTGTATGGGGGGATCATCTAGGGCGATGAAGCTTCCTTTCCCATTGGTATAGGTGTGGGGGGATCATCTAGTTCGATGAAGCTTCATTTCCCATGAGAGAGTGCGAAATTTTAACTGTTGTTGTGCTTGATTGGATATATGCGTGTGTGACAATAGATAGATAATTATAGGATAATAATGAAATAATCATGCTTTATTTATGACTATGATGCCTCGTTAAAACCTTCTTGACCAAAACCCTCCTTAGGGAAAAAAGATCAAGGTAGGAAAGAGTACATCATTTATTGCGCAATCGAAATCACAAAAGAGTCTGAAAAATAAATGTTTGACAAACTATTGTAATAAAACTTATGATGTGAGGCGTTCCGGTGGCGGGACAGGGCACCAGATAAGTGGCTCTAACCTGTATGCGCCGTTTCCCACAGCTTCGTTGATTCGGAATGACCCTTCCCAATTGGGCAAGAACTTCCCTTCATGCTTCCGGACGGCACTTGCCATACGCCATACTAGATCTCCCTGGTGAAAAGATCGGGGTTTGACTTTAGTATTATAGCGGCGCTAGGCCCTTAGTTTGGATGCCTCTTCCCGAATGCGCACTTGATCTTGGAGCTCTTGAACCAGGTATAGGCTTGTTAGCATACTTTCTTCATTAAGATGCGTGTTGAACAGATGGCGCCGCAAAGAGGGCTCTCCAATCTCGACCAGGATCATTGCGTATACTCCATATGCTAAGCAGTAGGGTGTCTCTTGTGTTGTTGACTACGAGGTGCAGCGATATGCCCATAAGACTTCTAATAATTCGTCAGCCCACCTTCCTTTAGCATCTCCCAACCTCTTCTTAAGTTCTCGCAGTATGACCTTGTTTGCTGCTTCGGCTTGCCCATTTGTTTGTGGGTGCTCGACCGAGCTGGTTATATGTTGTGTATGGTGTCCCCTATAGAACTCGGCTAGCCCTTGTCGATGAACTGTCTACCATTATCTGTTATGACGATGCTTGGTATGTCGAACCTGCACACTATATTCTTCCAGACAAATTTCTGTACCTGTTGGGCCGTGATCAGGGCCAGTGGCTCCGCCTCAATCCACTTAGTGAAGTAGTCTATAGCTACCAACAAGAACTTTACCTGACCTTTCCCTGGGTGAAGGGCCCTACGATATCCATGCCCCACTTGGCGAAAGGCCAAGGGGAGGTAATACCGTGCAACTCCTCTGACTTGAGATGTATCATGTTACCGTGCTATTGGCACTGGGTGCACTTCCTTACGTACTTCTCGCAGTCTTCTTTGACAGTCGGCCAATAGTATCCTGCTCGTAATACCCGAGCTGCCATGGTTCAGGATCCTGAATGTAAGCCACAAATCCCCGTGTGTAACTCTTCCATAATATACTGGGCTTCGCGGTTTGTGACGCATTTTAATAGAGGGTTGGAGAAGCCTCGTTTGTACAATTCTTCACCAACCAAAGTGAATCGAGAAGCTTTCCTACGCATGATAGGGTCATCAATTCCGTTTGTGTCACCGTGTTGAATGAACTGTATAATAGGAGCCATCCACTCTTCCTCCTCTGGTGCGACTGTCTCAATAGTATTGCATTCTGCTAGAGTTACAGTAGGACGGTCGAGTGTGGCATGGATCACTGTATGATGTTGTCCCTTTACTTTGGTAGTCGCCAACTTCGAGAGCAGGTCGGCTCTGGAAGTTTGGGCTCTGTCAACATGTTTTACGCTTGCTGTTCTGAATCTGTTCAACATGCCCTGCACAACGTGATAATATCGTAATAGGAGGGGGTCCTTTACCTGGAAAGTGTCGTCCAAGTGTCCTACGATCAGCTGAGAATCAGTTCGGCATGTCACCGCATTTGCTCCCATGTCTGCTGCGAGGGTCAACCCTGCTATTAATGCCTCATATTCTGCCTGATTGTTAGAGGGTTTAAAGCCAAAGCGCAAAACTTGCTCGAGTAGTAAATCATTCGGTCCTTGCAAAACAATCCCAGGACCCTCGCCTTTCGCGTTGGAGGAGCCATCCACCGACAGGATCCAACCTTCCTCGCGTACGTCAGGATCTCCTGTTAATTCGTTGACAAAATCTGCCGGGCATTGTCCCTTGATCGGCCCTCGAGCTTGACATCAAATATGATACATAGATAGTTCTACGGACCACCCAACCATTCGGCCGACGGGGTCGGGTCGCCTCAATACTTTGTGTAATTGGTAGTCAGACTTGACTATTACCTCGTTTCCCTGAAAGTATGGTCGCAGTCATCTGGTTGTTATCACAAGTGCTAGGATTACCTTTTCCACTGTTTGGTACCGCAGTTCTGCATCGTGTAGGGCTTTGCTGATAAAGTATATGGGTCACTGGTCCCCCGCCTGATCTTGTACAATGGCCACGCTAACAACATTGGTAGAGATGGCTAGATATACTAACAGGGGTTTCCCCTTGCTAGGCTTCTGTAGTACTGGGGGAGAAGACAAATACTCCTTCAACGCTTGGAAAGATTGCTCGCAAGCCTCATCCCATACGAATTTTTGCGCTTTTTTCATGAGCCTAAGCATCGGCTGGATTCTTTCTGCTAACTTAGGCATAAAACGTGATAACGCAGTTAGCCTCCCTACCAATCTTTGTATCTCCTTGATGTTGGTTGGACTCCTCATGTTAACAACTACTTGACACTTGTCGGGATTCGCCTCTATTCCCCTGTGGGATAACATGAAACCCAGGAACTTTCCGCCTGCAACCCCGAAAACACACTTTTCTGGATTCAGTCTCATGTCATACTTCCGTAGGCTGCCAAGACCTCGTCCAAATCTTTGACGTGTTGCTCGAGTGAATCTGACATGACTACCATGTCGTCGACGTAGACCTCCATACACTTTCCGATGATATGACGAAACACCTTGTCCATTAGCCGCTGGTATGTGGCTTTAGCATTTTTTAGTCCAAAAGGCATGACTTCATAGTAGAAGTTAGCTTCTTCCGTGATGAACGCCGTTTTTTCTTTATCAGGAGGATACATTGGGATCTGATTGTACCCAGAGTACGTGTCCAAAAAACTTAGCACCCTGTGTCCAGCTACACCGTCTACCAATCTATCGATGCTTGGGAGAGGGTACGTGTCTTTAGGGCACGCCCTGTTGAGGTTGGTGTAGTCTGTACACATCCGCCATTTGCCATTTGCCTTTTTTATCAACATTACGTTGGTCAGCCAGGTCGTGTAGGTGGCCTCCTTGATGAAGCCTGCCAAAATTAACTTCTGTACTCCTACTTTACCTGCCTCCCTTTTTTCTCCCCCCATCTTTCTTCTCTTTTGTGCTACGGGTCGAGCTTCCCGAAAAATAGACAGTTTGTGACTGGCTACTCTTGGGTCAATGCCTAGCATGTCGGCTGCGCTCCAGGCGAACAAATCAACGTTCCTCTGTAATACTTCCTGCATCTCGGGGGTCTTTACAAGTGTCCTGCTGACATGGGTGTATCGATGCTCATCGAAATGGAATTCTTCTGTGCTTTCAATTGGTTCCACCCTCTCCTCACTGCTGACCCGAGGATCCAGGTCTACTTCCGCTTCCCTTGGGACCTTCTCAACATTATTCACTATTCGTCTGGGAGGAGACTTGGGTCTTTCTCTCAAATTGTCCGCATAGCATCTACGAGCAGTCGGTTGGTCTACGTGCACCGTGATTATGTCCCTGAGGCTGACGAAAACTTCATGGCCAAGTGATATGTGGAGACTACTGCACCAAGCGTATTCAACGAGGGTCTCCCTAGCAAAATATTATAAGAGGAGTCAGCATCAACAATAAGGTATCGAATTTTTACCATTCATGTTACCATTCTTGCCCCGAACTTGGTGAACAAGTCAACGTAGCCTTTCGTATTCACTCGCTCCCCTGAAAAGCCCACGATCGGCTCTGAGTATTGTTGGATCTCCCCTTCTGGAATTTTTAGCTTTCTGAGAGTGCCCCAGTATAGGATGTCCACCGAACTACCCGGGTCCACTAGGGTTTTCCTGACCGCGAAGTCCTCGATCTCTACTGATATCACCATTGGGTCGTCATATTGGGGGCGATCGCTTGGAAATTGTCATCTCGAAACGTGATGGGTGACATGTGCCGCCTGGGAGATACTGTCACGGCATTGACGCTCTGAATCGCTCGCACATACTTCTTTCTTGCGGACGTAGTGGCCCCATCTCCTGCGAAGCCTCCTGAAATGTAATTAATTACTCCTCTTAGTGGCCTTTCTCTCGTATCCCGCTCATCATCTTTTTTGGGTTCGGCCCTTTTGTGGGTGCCTTCTCCTTCCCTCTCTCGGTACCCCGATGTCCTTCGTGGTTGCTCCTCGTAGCGTTTTTCTCGTTCTCCCCTTGAAGAGAATCCTCCGCCTTCCTGTTTTACGAATCTTCTTAGATGTCCCGCTTGTATCAATTCCTCGATTTTGTCTTTCAAGGTAAAACATTCTTCTGTTGTATGCCCATAATTTCGGTGATACCGACAATGCTTGGTGGTATCGGTGTTTGGGGGACTCGGGGCCCTTCGAGGGGCTGTTATTAGATCGGTGTTCAGTGCTTCTTCCAGAATTCTAGCTCTGTTGGACACGAGGGGCGTGTACCTGCTGTATTTCGGCTGCCTAGAGTCTTTGAACCTATGGTCGGATCGGGGTGCCAATGTTCGCTCTCTATCATGGTGCCTCTTCTCCTGTGCGTCCGGTCGAGTTGTATTGCGGAATTCTTTTAGTTCCTCCATCTGCATGAATTTGGTGGCCTTGGTCTGAAGCTCATCCAGATTGTTCACGGGCTTCTTGCATAGACTGTCAACGAAAGAGTCGGGCTTTAGTGCTGTGATGAGGTGGTGCATGGCGACCTCAGGATTTAAATTAGAGATATTCAAGGATATATTCCCAAATCGTTCCATAAACTCCTGTAGAGACTCTCCTTTTTCCTGTCGTATATTTACCAATGCCTGAGAAGTAAGGTGGTGTGGCTTACTAGTGGCAAACTATATGACGAAACGGGTGGTCAACGTATCGAAACAGTCGATAGAGTTGGGTGGTAATCATGTGCACCAATTGAGTGCAGGCCCTTTTAGGGATGTTGGGAAAACACGATAGAGGATTGTATCGTTCGAAGTATACAATCCTGCCTGGGTGGTGAAGACGTCCACGTGCTCCTCCGGATCAGTAGTGTCATCGTACTAGCTCATAGTCAACCCCTTCCAGCGTGCAGGAAGTTCCGCTTCCATGATCCCGTCCACGAAGGGGTGGCGTCTGGCTGCTTTGGGCCTTGCTTCTGTTTGGTTAGTGGTGGTTTGTGCTCGGGACTCATCTCGTCCAGTACCGTCCCCTCCCTTTTCACTGCTACGGGATTCCTCCCTTTGGGGGGATTCTGCTCAATTTGCACTTGCATCCGCTAGTTCTCCTCTCTTAGGGCGTTCAATTCTTCCTCGTTCTTGCGCCTTAATTCTTCCAACTGGCAGTTCATCTCTCGTTGCATCTCTGCTGCTACTGAATTTTGATCGACTGCTGCTCTTGTCGACACCATCCTGCTTGAGAATTGTCTGGCCCCACTATGGACGCCAATTGTACCTGATCGGTACTATTTCGGTGCGGAACCAGACGATCTCAAGAACCCTCTGTGTCGAACCTCCTCCTGTTCCTCCTTGGACTCCTCCTGGATCTCCCTGTCGTCTACACTCCGGGGGTGGGGGTACCTGCAGGCACTCCGACGCTCAAGTCAGAGAGTGATTGATATGCGGTGTAATTGGTTAGCGAGAAAAGTGTACCTTTACCTGTTCACTAGGCCTTAATTTATACTAATTTCTTAATGGACCCGTTATTAATATTTGCGGGCCGTTTGTATTCGAGGATCGATTCCTTCCCTTTCCGACTGAGGTTGCACGCATCGGTTCTTTCCTTCTTGGCTGAAATTGTTCTTCTGTGTCTTTGATAAAGATCAGCTCTTTCCATTCTAAGGTTTGTCCGTCTGTACTTTTGTCAAAGATCCATTCCTTCCTTTTTGGGGTTTGGCCGTCTGTACTTCTCACATATCAACTCCTTCCTTTTTGGGGTTTGGCCGTCTGTACTTCTCAAATATCAACTCCTTCCTTTTTGGGGCTTGGCCGTCTGTACTTCTCAAATATCAACTCCTTCCTTTTTGGGGTTTGATTGCACGTTGCCCCTCTATACCACATGTTCCGCCTACTACCCCTTGGGCCGGGATGTACTCGGCCAAGAAGGTTGGGAAGTACCCGACCATTACGCTTATTGGGCTGCCAGCGTTGCGCTGGATCCAAGCCCCCGTGGTTGGGCCAGAGTGTGGGGATGCTCCTACCTAGGCCGGGATGATCCCGGCCAGTTTCCCCTTGCTGGGTCGGGATGTACCCGGCCATACACTAACACTTTCAAATATAATTTTCATGTTATTTGATACAATAGTATTTACTGTTTAAGAATTATAATAGTGAAGTAAATGAAAATCATAAACTACAATTTATTTTTAAAATAAATGCAAATCGAGGTAAAATCTAAATTTTCTAAATTTTGTAACAAACAAAATTGAAATAAAGCTCATGCTTCAATAAATATTTTTTAAAGTTTAATAAGTTAAATCCATGAATGAAATATATTTGTTTGCTTCGTCATTCCAGGACTTTGTCCCACGTCTTAAAAATTTCAGAGTACAAAAAAGATTTATAATTTAAAATTAAAAGAATACATAATGATAACTAACAAATATTTTTATATAAATATTAATAGTTTCTCCTTTTTTTATAGACAAAATTACTTATTTTTTAATTTTTGTTTTAAAAATAATATTACATATTACAATTTTTTTGAATCTGATTAATTAATAATTTCTTATTAATAAAAAATGCAAATAAAATTATTTACAAATACATTTATTTACCAAATTAAAAATTAAAACTTTTTTTTTACTTGGCTTGCTAGATATGCTTTTTATACTTTTCAAAAAATACTTTTCATCTTCCAAAAATTAAAAGATGTTGAGGAGAATAAAAATAACTTTTCAGTTTCTTTCAACACTACTTTCAACATAAAAATTTGTCTCTTCCAACACATCTTTATAATTAATTAGCATTAATTATGAAGAAACTAACAACTTTTTTAGTGTATCAATACAATGTTATATTTAAATTTATTGTATTATAATTTTAAATGGAAAATATTTTAAAAAATCTACATACCTTCTTGAAAAAGTTTTATACGGGGTCCAAAAATCTTCTCACATTTTCATAGAGTAAAAGTCATTTTGAATGACCAAATTCTCTAATAGTATCTAATCTAATATATAATTATATACAATTGCAAAGCTAACAATACTGTTTTGAGTTTTAATGTGCATTGTCCCAAAATATACATAATTGGTGGTCTTCATAATTAATATTTTGAAGTAAATATGATAAAATAACAACTTTAGAAACTTTTACAAAGTTTCTTGGAGAAGGTAGCTAATTTTTATAAAATAAATCTAATTAAAAATTATAATATAATAAATAAATTAAGATTTTGTGTGGAATTTACGGATATTACATGACTGAAATGTTTTGTAGCATCGAGAGTGAATACTTTAAACTATAACATTAAATCTTATTTGATAAGATAATATTTACTATTTCAGAATTTTTATAGTGAAGTAAATGCAAATCATAAACTACATTTGATTTTTATAATAAATACATATTATAAAGGCATAATCCAAGTTTTTAAATTTTTGAACAAACCAAATTAAAATAAAGTTCTGACTCCATGAATTTGTCTCATTAATGATAACATAGACTTTTAAAAAGTTCAAAGTAGAAGAAAGATTTATAACTAACAAATATTTTTTATATAAGTATTAATATTTTCTCCTCTTCTACAGAAAAATTATGTATTTTATTAATTTATTTTAAAAATAGTCATTACATATTACATTTTTCTTAAAATCTGATCAATTAATAGTTTCTTATAGGGATGGCAATTAGGCCCGGCCCGCGGGCTCGCAGAAAAAACGTGGGGCAGGCCAGGATATTGAGCCCACAAGCCCGTGTGGGCCCGACCCGCATCGGGTTAGCCCGCGGCCCGTGCGGGCCGGCCCGCAAACCCGCATAAAATTAAAAAAAAAAAAACTTGCACTTGTGTATATTAATTACTTCTTTTATGGACTCTTGCATTAACGTTTCAAATTCTTGTATAACTGGAAAAGACAAGTATTATGTAATTTTTAATGTGCTAAAATTTAAAGAATACATTGTGTATGTCATAGTATGAATATTATGAAAATGTTGAATTATCAATTTATCATCTAATTCTCCAAAGTCTTTACTTAATTTTGTGAACTTCTTAAAGTTTTCCAATTTTTAAACATTGAAAGTTTTATCATAAAAATTAAAAATTAAAAAAAAATAATAATAAATAAATAAAAAGTGGGCCGGCCCGCGGGCCCGCGGGCCAAAGAGTATGCGGGGCGGGCCAGTGTTTTCAGCCCGCATAAAGTATGTTGGGCGGGGCGGGCCAGCCCGCGTTGTGCGGGCCTAAACAGGCCGGGGCGGCCCGCATTGCCACCCCTAGTTTCTTAATAATTAATAACAATATTAATAAATGCAAATAAAATTACTTACCTTAAATATATTTAATTACCAAATTAAAAATTAAGACTTTGTTTTTTTTACATAGCTTACTGAAAAATATATTTATATTTTTCAAAGTCTACTTTTCATCTTCCAAAAATATAAAGATGTTAAGAAGAATTAAAACAATTTTCCAGTTTTTTCCAACACTACTTCCAATGTATATTTTTTTAACCTCTCAAAGAACTTTTCAGTTTCAACCTACTTCCAAGATATATTTTTACCGCTTCTTACAGATGAATGTCTTTGTCATTAAATAACATTAAATATTAGAAACCAACAACTTTTTGTGTTTCTCATTGCAATGTTATATATGAATTTATTGTATTAAAATTTTAAATGGAAAATATTTTAAAAATCTACCTACCTTTTTAAGAGAGAGTTTTATACAGTTTTCAAAAATCTTAAATTTCAACTAGCTTATTGAATAAACTTTATAAATCAACACTTACGTCTTTCAATATAAATGTCAAAAATATAAAGAATAAATGGAAAACTTTTCGTCTTCCAAGAATTTTTCATTTTGAATTATGGCTATTTATTATGAACAACAACAATCATGATTTGTGGGACTCAATGAATCATGAAGTATCAATCAAACACATAATCATAGTTTAAGACATTCACGAAAAATATTATTTATCAATTTTAAGTATATAAAAAATATAAAATTTTATATCATCATGTTGTTTTTTGAGATGTTATATGCTTCTTTATTTATCGCTAATGATTAATACAAAATGCAAAATCTTTTTCTATTAATGTAATTGAAAACCGATTGATCGAATATTACTTATTATGGTTGTATTCTTAACTTTATATCAATTATGGTTTTAAAATATTGCATTGGAAACCAAAATCTTCTTCTATTAATGTGTTTGAAAACTGATTGATCTAATAGTACTGATTATGGTTGTATTCTTAACTTTATATCAATTTATGGTTAAATTTAAATATTAATTTAAGAATAAATTTATATTTATGTAGGATTAATGTAATATTATCATTTTATATTTTTATATAATATTACATTACATTGAATTTACATTGGAAACTATTTTTTTTCATTTAATGTCCTTCGAAACTGAACTTTTCTTATAGTTGATTTTTTTAAACATCAAGCAGTACATAATATTAGGTAATATATTCCTTCCGTGTGTTTTTAAAATAAATTTCAAAATTAATTCATTGAAAATAATATCGTTTTTAAGTTGTGAAAAATTAATCATAATACATATAATAATATTAATAAACTTTAGATTCAAATTTGAAATCATAACAGACAGTCAAAGAAAAAGAATGTGATAACAAAATTTAAATTTAACATTTAAAATGAAAATATATACAAAAAGTTAATTTTTGTAACAAATACTTTAATATTTCTAATAAAAATATATAAATTCAAATATTCAAAAAATTTGATGACCCATAATGATATAATAATATATTATAAAATATAATAATATGTAATAATGTAAATATAAAATATAATAATGTTAATATAATTAAAATATAAGGTAAAAAATAAAAATTATAAATTTTTTAAACTTTTAAAGATATGGAAATAATTAACTATTTCAATTTCAATATTATTGCAAGATTAAAATTTATATATTGTGAAAATTGGAATTTGAAATATATACATTAACATTTTCTCTAAAAGCAATTACTAAACTGAAACTTTAGAATGAAAGTGGTACTATTTGACTAATTAAACCAAAAATTTACCAATAAAATTTAAATTTTAACATTCAAAAAAAAATTGTAAAATAGTGTAGGTTTTTCAATAAATTCTTATAATGTCTCTAAACAACTTTCAAATATTTTTAACTTATAAAAAAGGTTCGTATTTTATATATTATAAAAATCTGAAAAATGATAAATTAAAAAAATTTAATGGAAATACATTAATATTTACAATTAAAAACAATAAAAGTTAAAAATATGATATAGAAAATAAACAAGTAATATAATATTTAAGAACAAAAGCTTTATGGTTCTTAATAATATAATAATATATTAACATATTAGTCCTAATATAATAATAATAATAAAAATAATAAAAATATGGTGTAAAATAATAAATAAATAATTGTAAAATTTAAATATGAATTTTTAAATCTTTTTAAATAATTTTCACATATTTTTGACATTTTACACAAACTTAAACAATAATTTAAAAAATAATTTTTATAACATAGACATTGGTATATCATTACAAGTTAAAATTATACATTCTTAAAATTTTTAAATATATAAAAATTACTAATGATCTCAATTTCAATTTTTTTTCTGAATTAGGAAATATATTGTCAAATTTGAAATTCAAAATATATAGTAATAAAGTTTGAATTTAAATTATAAATTTTAAAAGCTATAAAGTATGGGAGCAAAGTTAAAATTTGAAATTCAAAATCCAAAAAAATTGTGAGAAAAGGACTCCAATAGAAGAGTCTATCAAACGTCTAACCTTTGTATTTTTGCATAGTGTATTATTTATATTTGTCTACATAGTCTACACTTTGTAAGTTTTGATTGTTTACTATTTATATTTTGTTTGCAGTCTAACATTTGTATCTTTAAAGAATCTATTATTTATATTTAGGTGTAATTAGTCAGATAATACTCACTTTTGTTTGGTTATGTCAGTTTCATATCCACTTTTAAAAAGGTGTGAATTGGGTCCTAACTTTGGAAAAGATGTGTTTATCAGCCCCCTTTGAGAAAAAAATTATTAACGCCATTAATGATATCGATATTTAAAATGACTTACAAGAGTGAAAGGAACCTAATTGAAACATTTTTTTCAAAAGTTGAGATTCGATTGACACATTTTTAAAAGTAAATACCAAACTAACACATCTGAAGAGAGTGAGTACTATCTGACTAATTAAATATTACATTACTATGCACAATCTATCATTTGTAGCTTTATATCGTTTACTCTTCACATTTTTTGTATCGTCTAATGTTTGTATCTTTATTAAGTCTATTCAATAATTTCTATATATCGTCTATCATTTTTATTGTTAGAGAAACAACTATTATATTTTTCTACATTTTTTACTCAATATTTCATTCAAAATTAAATTTGATTTCTTAATTTTAATTAACTAAATCTTAATATATTATTTAAAATAGTTATATATAATACATTTTATTAAAAATATATATAAATAACTTAAATACATTTTTATTATAAAATCAATTAAAATATTATCATTGAATTTTATAAAATAAAATTTATATTAAATTTAATTATAATTTTATAATTTTAAATTAATTTAATAAATATACTATAATTTTTCATTTTAAAATTCGATATCCCGTGCGTTGCACGGATAGAAATTCTAGTATAAAAACAATTGAAATTATGGAAAGCATAAAATCATTTAACAAACACTTATCTAACTTAAAAAGTTACGTGCCTTCTAAAAAAATACATGTAACTTCCAAACATTTTACATAATTATTCCTAGAAGCAAAAGAACTTTACTCGATACTTTTAAAATTTAAATAGTGAAACTAGACACTTTATCCACCGCTCTAGCTATAGAAAGAAGTTTTATATGTATGAATGAAGTCATTTTCTATCTAGGAGTGCTTTGTAACACTAAAATCTCCATATTTTATTTTCGAGAAACGTAATTGTAATTCAATATTAATTTAAAAAAATTATTTCAACTAATTAATTTAAAAACGACAATAACTTATTCACAATAACTTATTCAAATTGATGTGTTGAAAATTAATATTATTTTTTAAATGGAAAATGGTATTTAAAGTTCTATTAAATTAGACTTTCAACTTTTTTTTAAAGTGATTTTTAAATTTTACATAAAGTGATTTTTAAAATTTTTTTAGGCTAAATATTTGAAATTACTTGTCATATCTTAAATCAAAAACTTGAACTCCAAGTTCTATTATATTAAACTTCCATCTTTTGAATTATAAAATAGATAGTTCATTCAAATTTTAAGTAAAGTGATTTTTAGTTTTTTTTATGTTAAATATTTGTTGTCTATTATTATAGTCGGTCATTCTGAAGAAAAACAACCTATCATCTAATACTTTAACTAAAATAATATACTAATAATCGATTATTTTAAATAAATATAAACTTAAAAATACCCATTCAATCATATTAAATTTAAGAAGAAAATGTTGTTAAATCTATCAACCTTAAATAATTTACATGATGTATAAAAGTAAACTTTTTGGTGATTAAATAAATGTTATGCATTGTATTTTTATTTGAATTTATGGTTAAAATATGTTATTAAATATTAATTTTTTTTGTAAATATCTGCAGGTACCCGTGGATATTCGTGGATATTAAAAAAATATGCTGGTACTCGCATAATTAGAGATGGCAAATAAACCCGTCCCCGTGGGTATTGCCTGAACCCGTCCCCGTTTTGACGGGGAATCCCCGCATTGACTGGGTATGGGTATGGGTATGGGGAATCCCCGACTTTTTCAGTTGGGTATGGGGATGGGTATGGGGATGTACATATACCCGCCATAATACCCGTCCCCGCCATATCTTCATTCTCGTTTAAATTATTTAAATATTCACAATTAATCAAGTAACCCATATATATATATATATATATATATATATATATATATATTCTATTTTTTATTTCTTTTAATTATTTCATTTATCATTAAACTCATTCTCATCTCCAATATATTTTTTATCTATATATATATATATATATATATATATATATATATATATATATATATTCTATTTTTTATTTCTTTTAATTATTTCATTTGTCATTAAACTCATTCTCATCTCCAATATATTTTTTATCTTATCATAACCTTTATGTAATTATGTTAAAATAATGTATGTTAATAAAAAAAATTATGCCTTACATTTGAATATTTATATTATTTTTTAATATTTTTATTTATTATAAATTTTCCTTTCACATGAGAATGTTTATACTCTCAATTTAAGGTAATATAAAAAAAATTCTTTACTTATTATTATTATTATTATTATTAATTTTTGTTTAATTTGAAGAACTCTTTTGTTTCATTAAAGTAATTTTCGTTATTTTTCAACCATTAAGTATATATGTTGATATTTGAAAAGTTTTCTTAGTTCTCTGAGATATTTTTCGTCTTATCATACCTTAGTTATACATTTGATTTCCTTTGTGTGATTTTTTTCGATAGTCTCTCAAATTATTTCTAAAACACACATTTGTTAGTTTTTTAATATTTTTATTTATTGTTTTTATTTTCATCATGTAGAATAATATATCATAATGTAATTGTTTCACTTTAAATTCTGTTTGAAGTGGTTAAAATTATATATATATATATATATATATATATATATATATATATATAATGATATTTAGGAATAGTATATGATAATTCACTACAAGAAAAAATGAAATGGTGACTGATTTAGTCAGTAACCCATATCAGTCACTATTTTTCGTCATTGGTGGTAGTAGTTGATTTATTGTCTAAATTAGTGACTGATTCAATGATCGAATCGGTACTTGATTTAGTGACCAATTTAATTACTAATTTATTTGTAATTTAATGATAAATTTTTTGGTCACTAATGATATTTCTATTTATTTTTAACCACTTCAAACATAATTTAATAATTAGTTCTCTAAGGTTTTTTTCATTTTATCATACCTTAATTATACATTTGATTTCCTTTGTGCGATTTCTTTCGATAGTCTCTCAAATTATTTCTAAAACACACATTTGTTAGTTTTTTAATATTTTTATTTATTGTTTATTTTCATCATGTAGAATAAAATATTTCGATATATTCTATCTAATTATTTGTTATTTTATAACTCACTATTAATCATACTGTAATTTTTTTACTTTAATTGTATAAATAACTTTTATTTACTACAATATAAAAATTTAATGTAATTTCTATGAATATTTTTTTGTCACTATGCAACATATATTGAAGTTCAAAAGATACAAAATCTATGTCAAAATTTTATTATTATGTTTATTATTTGTTTTTTGTGTTATTTTGATCAAGTGATGTATTATAACTTTTTATTAGTGTATAAAAAAGAGATTCATTATAATTTAAAAAATTGAAGTAAACAAATATTTAAAATATATTTTAATTTGAATATTTGTTCTTTGTGTCATTTTGATCAAGTGATATATTATAACTTTTATTAGTGTATAAAAAAGAGATTCATTAGAATTTAAAAAATTGAAGTAAACAAACATTTAAAATATATTTTAATTTGAATATTTGTTTTCCTTTTATACTTTTTTGAAATATTTTTTAATTTTATCAACTAAGTTCATTAATGTTGTAGTTTGCAAATTTAATAAATGTTTTGGTTCACATGAAATTTTATTTGGTATTCTAATATAAAATATAAACAATTATAATTTATTTTAATGTATTTGGCATCGAAGAAAATCCTCCTAATATTGAATATTTCATAATATTATGTTTTCTTTACCGTAATTTTTTTTCTTTTATAAAAATTAATATTGAAGTAGTTAGAACATGGGTACGGGTATGGGTACGAGATTATACCCGTTACCCGGTGGGGATGGGGATGGGAAAAAAGTTTGATACCTGTTGGGTTTGGGTATGGGGATGGGGATGAATTTTTTATGCGGGGATGGGTATGGGATAGTGAAACCCGTCCCCGCCCCGCCCCGTTGCCATCCCTACGCATAATGGATATCCACATGGATATGAGTACGGGTATGAGACAAATATTTTTTTCAGCGGGTAGGGTACATGACAAGTTTTGTCAATTTAGTTCTATTTTGCAGCGTCGTTTAAATAGTTAACATCATAGGAGGGTGGAACACTTCGTTTGAGGTGGCCTCTGACGTATCCTGTTTTATCACTGACATGTGTCTTCCTTCTCATTTTCATAAAACACACTTCATGTTCTCCAGTGATCCAACTTCACACTCAATTTTCTTCCTTCAAACAAAAAAAACCATCTTTACATATTCATCTTTTCTCAACACTAAACCACCCATCATCAACACAAAACACACATAAACTTTCTCTACATTATCTTCCTTTCCATAAAATCAACACACTACTCTCAACCGCAATCAACTTCATCTTCTTCCTTAATCAATTTCCAATTCAGAATGAATCGACCAACACATAATCACACACAAACAACTACTTTTTCTCCTTTAAAAAAACCCGCTTTACTCCTATCTCAAAACAAGTAGATTAAACTCCCTTTTTCTATCTCTCCTCATCCCCATAGCCTAACCAAAGAGCATGTAACTACACATTCCCTCATCTCATTCACCTTATATCCAATCAAACACAGCATCATTAGAAATCAAAGAGCAAAGCTATAACAAGAATAACATTCCAATGAAGCACCGACTGTGGCAATTGATTGTCGTCGATGGCTACTCTAGTAATAAAAGGAGGTGATGGAGGTTGTGGGTTTAGGAAGCAATTGTGTCTGCCTGTGAAGGGGGAGAATATGGTGGCATTGACATTCGTTGGCAACGTCTCTAACGGTGATGGCGGGGCAAATAAAAGATTTGAGCGACAAGGTGATTATTTTAATCGATTATTTGAAATAAATATAAACTTAAAAATACTGATTCAATCATATTAAATTTAAGAAGAAAATGTTGTTAAATCTATCAACCTTTATATTCCAAAATAATTTACATGATGTATAAAAGTAAACTTTTTGGTGATTAAATAAATTGTTACATTTGTTTTATATTAGTTTTAAATTTTTTGGATAAGATTTTTCTCAAAATTTTGTTTCCAGTTTTATATTCTCGCTGCAACTAACCTTTCTTCTGGTTGCTTTTTCAGCCTCGGAGAAGAAATTTTCTGGAAGGGGTCTTCTGCTTTTAATCCAATAAGCTTGCAACAAAGCATTCCCAATTCATCCAATGTATGAATGATGAAACTGACCACTCTCCACATCTTCGCTTAACCCAATTCAAATATTAAAAAGGTGAAGGTTCAATATCAAATCAATCACTATATATATTTCAGACCCTGGATGATGCGATCAAGTGCTGCTAATTGCTTCAATTCCCCCTACACCTTATGGGTTGCTTATTAGGGACATGACTTCGTTTGAAGTAGAAGAAAGCAGTCAATGACCACACCACACACAGTCTAATATTATGTTCCAGCACCTTAACGCCCCCGTTTGGGTTACAAGCCACCACGACCTGGCTCGGCAATACCTCTTGTGAGTCAAAGGCTTATAAGTCCTTTATCTTCGGTTAACTGTGCGATGTGGGACTTCCAAAGAAAAGAAGAGGTATGCTACTTGGCTACGTTTTCGATAACTTTGAGTCTTTTGGTACACTAAATTTGTCTCCACTGGGGTTGGCAGATTCTAAATCTAAATCAACACGAGTTCTCCTGCTGAATTTTTTAGGTTTAGAAGCAGTAGTGGTGGCATTTGATGAGGAAATTGACTCATTAGAATTAGATATTATTGGCTCAGGGTGTTTGTCTCCAAGTGAAAACTTCTTCGCTTTCTTCGCTTTCTTTTTGGACAGCACCACTGGAATACTACCAAACATGATACAATTCTCGATGTCATGATCAGCCACAACCTGCTATCAAATCATGAAAATTAAAAACAACAGATCTGTAATCGCAAAATGCAGCAGAGAAAGCCTAATACTACAATTTTTATTTAATCCTACAAGCCAACAAAGCCAAATTAAGGTACAGGTTTCGTTCATTATTTCTGTTTTGTGAAACAAAAATAATGGTTCATTCATCAAGTCACTGAACAATGACATAAGACTATTGAATCATACATGGTTTTTGCGGACAGCAGAGACTGCAACAGATGGTGAAGAGTTGGTGGTAGAATTCACAATTTTTCCCATCTTGTTGGAACCCATGAATGGAATTTGGAGAAAGATGCGGTTGCAGATTGGTGACTGAGGAGATTGAAAGTGAAATAGTAACTTAAGAGAAATGGGGAGTGAAACAAGCATGGATGCTATTAAAAACAACCAGTCATCAAACACCTTTGGTTTGATTCCTATCAGATGTTACTTGATACATCCAATGATATGTAACTGTGACTTAGTTAAGATTGTAAATATCAATAGTTTTTTGGGAAAATATTAGGTTTGTAACTGTAACATACACCAGACATAAATTTTATTGTAATCAATAGTGTTTCCTCACAGGATTTAAGGAAGTGGCCACTTATATTGAAATTGAAGCAAGCAACTTATGGACTTTGGTTTGATGGTGATGATTCGTATGCAATTTACAGCTCTATTACACTTCCACACAACCTTTCCATCTAAAAGAACTTTTAAAACTAAAAACAGTTTAAAATTTTGATTTTATTTAATTTATTTTGTAATCCTTTTCAAATAATTTATGAAAATAATTTATTGGGTTTATATACCAAGAGAGAGTGAAATTTATAGGATTACTCTTAAATATTGAATTACTCTTAAATAGAATTACTTAAATTAAATTAAACTATAAGCTATGATATTAAAAAATGAAATGTTTACTTGTAATAAACCAAACATCCATATATACTTCATACAATTTAACAATGTAGAGTAGTTCAATTTGAGTTAGTTCACTCTGCCCTAATTAAATTCAATTTATTTAAATTATTATACAATTTAACTCAATTCTTTTATAACACTTATATGATTTGGTTCAATTTTATGGTAATTCAAATTGGTGCATTTTGTCCACTCCGATGAGCATCGGTTGAAAGAAAATTATTATTTATTATTTCATACTAATATATACATTTCATATTTAATATAATAATCAGTACTATTAAATTGTAATTAGCTTTTTTTCAAGAAAGAAGGAACCTGTAAGTTGAAGAACTCTGATGTAACGTTATCCTATCTTAGGGAATCATGCCAAAATGACATTAAGTCATGGTTAAGTGAAAAAATAGATTAGTGTCAGATAGATTGACCTAAATCATATAGACACTATAGTATGACAAAAATTTAATTTCTTGTCTTGATCTGATGATTCATAAACATCATTGGTAACTTTGATTGGTCAATTCTTAATCATCTTTTGTAGCTTGATTGGATGATACATGATCATCTTAATTGTAGTTTGATAGTTTGATCGAATGATACTTGATCATCATTACCTTGATTAAATGATACTTGTTCATCTTTAGTTTGATTAGATTATACTTGATCATCTTTAACATGATTGGATGATACTTGATCATCTTTAACTGGAATGAATGATGCATGATTATCTTAATTGTATATTAATAGCTTGATTAAATGATACTTGATCATTTTTAGTTTTATCAAATCATACGTGATCATCTTTAGCTTGATCGAATGATAGTTGGATCATCTTAATTTGATAGTCTGATGGATGATACTTGATCATCCTTAGATTGATCGATGATACTTGATCATCTTTAATTTGAAAAATTAATACTTGATTATCTTTATTTTGATGTGATAATATTTGATCATATTTAGCATGATTGGATGATATTTTATCATATTTAATGGTCGTGTTATAATCATCTCTTGGAAAATTTAAAAAATATCCAAAATCTACAATTTCTTATTTATTTATGTCTAAGAACCTTTCATACTAAATTTTCAAAGTATATATATATATATATATATATATATATAATATAATCAACTATAATAAAAATTGATAATAACTTGTTGAATAATCATGTTTCACCTTTCCATCTTGTGATGTTGTATTCCTAGTGCCCCTAGTTTGTTAAAAAATGAGTTTCTATATAGAAATAAACAAATAAAAATGTGGCAATAGACAAATTATCTGATGTGAAAAATGTTCTAAAAAAAAAAAAACTCCCAAATTAGAACATTTAATGTATTTTTTTTCTTTTACTTATCTTATATATAGAGAGAGAGGCAGAGCATCATAGGAGTAGGGAGGGGTTTAGTTCCTCCCAAATATTTTTGATTTTTTTCAAAATTATATATCTATTTTTGGAATTTTATTTTTATTTTTAAATTTTTGAAACTATAAATAGTATATTTTAGAAATTGATGATAATTAAATTGTGTCTTTTTATTTCATTTATAAAATACAACATTTAATGTTAATAAATAATAAAACATTAAATCCAATATAATAAAAAATCAAAAAAATATTTAGGTTTAATTAGTCTTCTAGTATCTGTTTTGGTCTAAAATCATCAAATTACGACTAAATTTAACTAAAAAAACTGGAAGACTAATTTACATTTTTTGAAACAATAACCAAAAGAGCAATTAAATTTGAAGAAAAATGAAGTTAGACACATACTCATTATGGTTGCTCTCATTTCTCATTTGTTTCCTTCATTTCTTCAAGAAAAATATATATAACTCTCTCTTGTCTTACTTGATGATGAAATATTAGTTTAATAGTTATTAAAATTATTTTTATCTCATGAGCCTTTTGTATACTTAATTTTTATGATTATAGAAGAAAAAAATAATGTATTATGTATTTTTTATAACTGATTTTTAATTGTGACTTGATTATATATAATATATTTTTTTTCTAATACTTATGTCTCTCAATATTTTATTAGATTATGATAAATTATTTTTTAATATATTTAAAAAAAAAACATATTGATGAAGAATAGAATAATGGATTCATTTTGTAGAAGTGGTATAAGGAAAGCTACAAGTGAAGATGAAAACAAGTTAAATTATACTTCTTCACATCTTTTAAAATATTTAAAGCATTATACTAATAATACAATCTAATTGTTTTATAGAAGACTCATTTGTTATACTAATGGTCCAATCAAATAATCAAAGAATTATATTATTCTGACCACTCTAAACCTCTTGGTCAAGATCCGTCAATATATATAAATATATATATATATATATATATATATATATATATATATATATATATATATATATATATATATATATATATATATTCTATCGGTTAACCCTTTCGTGTCTTACATTTTCTGACCTATTTTATCATTTTTTTAAGGGTTTTATGTTCAATTAAAGAAAATAACATCTAAACATTTATTTTCCGATTACTATACATTTTCGTCTTTTATTGGTATCGATTCGATACATTTTCGTCTTTTATTGGTATCGATTCGATTCAATTTGTGAATAATGAAATTGATACCTGGTTGAGGTTTTAAAAGTCTATAATGATATTTCTTGAATAAAAACCTTATATTAAAAAATAGTATTAGATGTGAATATTAAAAATGTCAAAAATGTCAAAATTTAGATACGAAGATTTTTATTATGTTTAATAAAAAGAATAAAAAGAGAAATATTATTCTTTTTGAGAGCCATGACTCTAGTTTGTTTTAGAAAACGTTAATTGTAATATTTATAATTAAGTTTTCTAAGTACGAATCATTATTATTACACTTTGATCTTTTAAAATGAATTTTTTCCTCAATTTAAAATAATCAATTCCTAACTTTATATTTTATTCTCAATTGATATACGGGCCCATCAACTTTTACTTTAATTCTCCAATAACTATTAAAATTTGAAAACAACAATTCAAGATATAAAATGCAAACAAGTACTACCAATCTGAAACACAAGCATAAATAATCATTTTGCATTCCAGAACATTAAATATTAATTTAAAGAGAATTAGATGAAATTTTATTAAGTGAATAATAAACCAGAATGAATGGGATATTCATTTAGTTTGCCGAACTTTAAAGTAACACTTTATTGGTTCAAAGAAAAATATTATAAAATACATGTGTAAATATTAATTTTGAAAAACTACTAAAAGAGTTATAAAACTTATAAAATACATATTTTTCCTCTAAAATATGGTTATATTTATTTTGAATCGATTTTGCTTAAAAGGACAAAAGGCGGGAAAAAATTGTTTCACAAAAATCATAACAAGATAAAATATGAAATTATTTTTCATAAGAAACGAAAATCAAAAGATATTTGTTTTAAAGATAAAATAACTTCCATATTGAAAATACCATTTTTTTTCATTTGGAAAGAATTCTCAAATGCAATGTTTGTGTCGGTACGAGAAGTTCATTATTATGTCAGAACAATCCAAATTAAGAATCTTTAAAAATAAAGAGTTCAATCGTACGTCAATTTTGTAAAGAACATAGTTTATATATAGCAAATTGTGAAGATTCGGTGGTTGAATCAATCCACGATTTTACTTTTATTCCAAGATCAAATTTGATAAACTCAATGATATCATAATGAATTAATTTAATTGAGATTGTAAATATGGATGTTTTTTAGAAAAAAAAAATGTTTTTTTTGAGATAAATCTTATAATAATTCTAAGTATCAGTCACTACATTTCAATCTAAAAACCTTTTCAAATCTTGAAAGGATTGAGATTTTTATTTTATTTGGGTTTGAAATTACTTATTAATGATAGAAATAAAATAATATAAGACACGATAATATAATATATTCATACAAAAGTTTAAAAAGGATTGTGTACATGAAATTAATGAAGCATCCATAGAAGTATGTAGTATGAGATGCTAATATTTTCTTTCTGATAGGTATTCTTAAACATTGGAGTGTTTTACGTTGTTACTCTTCAAAATGCCTAATGAGATATCAGTTTTATATCTAATCAGCAGAGACCAGAGACCTCTTAAATAAGTATCTGATTATTCAAGCCCATCACATATAGTTTACTAAACAATCAAACTCATCACGGATCGTTCATCAAAAATCCAAAATTATATATTACCCATACAATAATAAATTATGTGCAATATAATTAATATTAAAAAATAATTTAGTTTATTGATTAATGTTAATCCATAATAATAACAAAATAGAGAATAATAATTTTATATAATAAAATTATATAAAATATAACATTCTCCCACTTGGATAACATTAATAAATAAATTAATTATATCAATTGCAACATAAGTACAAATACCAATTAAGAAATATAAACATGAATCACAAAGATAATATCCGACAGGGATACTTACCATATGCTTAGATTTCTTAAATAATGGATAATATATAAAATAAAAACAAACATAATAAATATGTGATCCCAAAATGGTTCATAAATTCTATATGTAGAAAGAGAAAGAGATATAATGAAATTGACGTCATTGACAAATTTACATTTCATGAAAACCATAATAATATAAAGTGTAAATCTCAAACTCCCACTAACCCAATACATCAAAAGACTTAACCACACCCATATGAGTTACATGATTTTGAAAAACTCCAACAGATAAGCCTTTAGTTAGTGGGTCTACTAACATATTTTCTGTAGCAGTATGCTCAATCTATAAGACCCGTGAAAATTAATTAATTAAATATTTAATTAATTAATAAATACGGGTAGAAAGCTCCTTTATGACATTAACTATTGTTTAATGTGACATGGAAAAGTGCTAGCTCATGTGGTTGAGAGTACTTTGATTGTGTGAGAGGACTTGGAATCGAGTCTTATGTGTGCCAATTATGTGTAGTTGTTTTATTATTGATTTTAAAGTTATGTATGAGTATGTGATTGGTATTAAAGTTATGTATGAGTATGTGATTGGTATTGTAAACTTATGTTGATTTGTGTGTATCATCACCAAATGTGATTTGGTATAGTGGTTGTGCTTTGGCCTTAGGAGTGGAAGGTCATGGGTTCAAACCTTGGTGGGCAAAGAATAAGCTTTATTTTTGCTAACTAATAGTTGTGGTATGAATGTGAAAGGGTAAAGAAAAGTCTAGCAGAATGGGCCAAGGGGGTTGGAAAATTACTAAATGATTAACATTGAAGAGGAATTAAAACCCACAAAGCCCAAAACTCGTTTTATTTTTAAAAACCCTTTTAAAGGTGAGAGGTAAGGTTTGGGTGCGTAAAGGGGCTGAACTGAGAGGAAGTCTGTGGCACATCATTGGCAAACCAAGGAAAACCAATCTTCAGGTTATGGGAGTTTATCCTAATTTTCGTGTTGTTATTTTAGGTGTATGCATTGGGTAAATTTGTATGTCATGGAACCCGTGTGGTATGTGCTGTGATTCAGAATCTGATTGGTTGAGATTGTGTGCAAAGCCTTGCTATTGTGATTAGAGGGAGGGTTTTGGTATGGAATGGGTAGATATGATTTAATCTCGAGTTGGGTAATCTGAATGGATGAAATAGGACCTGTTCTGATGATTACGGCCATTATTTGTGCTTGGTAATGTGTTAATTGTGTTCTGGTATTGTTGGTGCTGCAAATTGGGCAAAGTGGGGTGATTCGAGTGCCTGAACAGACTCGAGAACCTACAAGTCTCGCCCAAGCGGGTCCTCCTCGCCTAGGCGAGAGTTGCAGAGTCTCATAATGGGTCCTGGTTCGTGGTTCTCACCTAGGCGACCAGAAAAAGGGTTGAGCGACAAGGTCTCTCACTCAGGCGAGAGGCACTCGCCTAAGCAAGGTCGCGAGGAGAACCTGGAAGTTTTGAGCGCGATATCTCGCCCAGGCGAGATATTTTGAGTTTTGAGCGACTGACACTCTTGCCTAGGCGAGAGTGGCTCGCCTAAGTGAGTTCTCGAAGTGTGTTCTTGTGTGTTTTGTTGAAGACTCGTCTAGGCGAGGTGTTAGAGTGGTTTTGGGCGAATGTGTGGCTCACCCATGCGGGAAGATCTCACCTAAGCGAGATGACGAGTTGATGCTATTGTTTTAGGCTCGCTTAGGTGAAGGGAGCTAGCCCAAGCGAGAATGAGGGCTTAGCTTGGGCGAGTGTCCCTGGCTTAAGCTAGTTTATGTGATTTTGACATGTTGTAATTGCTTGTGGGTGTGATTTGGTTACTTTATCCTAGGTATAGGAAATATATGCATGTGTTGTGGTGTGTGGGCTTGGAGGACTAAGTCCATTAGGGGTCTGGGATGTGCTCAGTGGTTGAACACATGATGGACATGGAACTGGTGGAGTTCCCGTCGGCTACTAATGGGCGAGGAGTCCTTAGTATGGTGATTGTATGTGTCGGGCGCACGATGGGCAAGGAACTGTGATGTTCCCGTCGGCTACTATTGGGCGAGGAGTCCATAGTATTGTGATTGCGTGCGTGCCAGGGTCCAAGTATGAGACTTGGATGTTTTACTACAGACGAGGAGTCTGTAGGGCAGGACTATGAGCGGGATAGGCTCATAGGGTTGGACCACGAATGAGTTAGTTTCGTGGGAGCACAGGAAAGTCCCAAGACCTAGTTCATGCGTATGACTCATGAAGGACTATGAGGTCATGGTTGGGTGATTTGGAAATTATGAGTTTTGTACTTAGGTTGTTTTGGGTTGGGAAACATGTTTATTTCATATATTTGTTTATACTTTATTGTGCATAGCTCACCCTATCTGTGTGTGTGTGGCGATGATCGGATAACTTGTTATCCGGGAGCAGATGATGTGACAGGTGGGCCAGGAGACACATAGACTCGGAGCGGGGGCTACCTTGGGATTTTTGTATATATATATATATATATATGTAATATTTAGTTTTGAGATAATTATGTAATCATTTCAGGAGCCATTGAGTTTTATTCCAGTTTTATGAGTATTGACTCCTGGTTTATGACAGTGATATTAAAGTTTTAAATTTCCCATGATTTTTTTTGGGAAATGGTTTATTAAATGCGTTCTTTATTTTATCTTGGATTTTATTTATTAAATTTTTGTAATATTCCTTAGGGATGTTACAAAATCTGAATTTGATAATCCAAAACTTTCTCTCTAACAAACAGAAATTTTATATCAAAATGCTTTGAGTGAGTAGAACTTTTGTTGTTTTGAGATAAATGGACGGCAACAGTGTTGTCACAATATATCATAAGTGGCCTAGAAATACTTTCAACAATTTGAAAGCCAGAAATCAAATTTTTAAGCCACACAACTTAACAAGTAGCTTCATAACAAGCAACATACTTTGCATCCATAATGGAAGTAGCTGTAAGAGTTTGTTTAACACTCTTCCAAGAAATGGCTCCTCCTGCCATCATAAAATAAAGCCGGATGTAGATTATCAGTCGTCAGGGCAACCAACAAAATCAGAATCAGAATAACCAATGACCTAAAGTTGATCAGACTTCTTAAAGGTCAACATATGATCCTTAGTTCCCTGCAAATATCTAAAGACCTTTTTAACAATTTTCCAATGATCCAAACCTGGATCACTCAAGTATCTCCCTAAAGCATTAATAGCAAAGCAATATCGAGACGAGTACAAACTTGAGCATACATTAAACTATCAACAACAGAAGCATATGGGATTTTTTTCATTTCACTCTGTCATTATCATTTTGAGGACACTAAGATTTAGAGAATTTGTGGTGTTGCATATAAGAAGCAAGAATGCATGTTAAACCTTTTAATGAATTTATCAATGTATCCTCTTTAAGACAATCCAAGAATGCCACGTGACCTGTCACAAGATATCTGAATGCCCAGAACACCAGAAGCAACACCAAAGTCCTTCATATCAAAGTGGCTATTTAACATAAATTTTGTCTCAGTCAAAAGTTCAACAGTGCTACTAGCAAGAAGAATATCATCAACATATAAGACAAGAATGATGAAATGGCTCCCATTTTCTTCAAGTAAATGCATTGATCTGAGGCATTTTCCTTGAAGTCAAAAGAAGTGACCACCTAATCAAATTTCAAATACCATTGCCTAGAAGCTTGTCTTAGTCCATAATAGACTTCTTCAACCTGCAAACCAAATGCTCCTTACCTTTTGTTTAGCAAAGCCATCAGGTTAAAAGATATACTAAAGCCATAACAACACGAAAAGAATCCTTAGTAGAGACTGGTGAGAAGTCTCCTTATAATCAATGCCATCCCTCTAAGTATAGCCTTTTGCTACAAGTCTGACTTTATATTTCTCAACTTTTCCATCTAGACTACGCTTAGTCTTGAAGACCATTTACACCCAACTGGTTTACAACCTAGTGGCAAATCCACAAGATTCCAAACATCATTATGAGCCATAAAAGCTAACTCATCATGCATAGCATTTAACCAATCATTACCATGAGAACTAGAGATAGCCTCTTCAAAGTAGTAGGATCATCAACATTATTTAGATCATATTCATGCTCTTGAAGATGCACAAGATATCATCAAGTATAGAAGACATGCATACTCTTTGAGATCTCCTCAAAGAAACTTCACCAACATCATCATGAACTTGTTCATCTACTACAAGTGATGTGGCATCCATAATATCTGGAACAAATTCACTTTCATCACGGACAATTGGAATTACATTATCTATAGAAAGATAAATGGATGGCACGGGAATAACAACATGGTTTTCTCTAAGAATGATTGGTCGTGGTGTATTGCTCCCACTATACAAAACATCCTTAAAGAATACCGCACGATTAGACTTAATAACCCGCATAGAGTGAGAAGGACTGTACATCTCAAAATTTATACCACAATGTTTTCAGTATACTAACACCTAAAAAAAATTTATAATACATTTTTTATGTATGTTGTATCTAATCAAATAAACTATGAATATTTAAATATAAGATTATAAAAATTTATAGGATAAAAAAATGGTTAAATAATTATAATAATTTTATTAAATATAAAAATATAAAAATTGCATGTATATATATAAATGACTATGTGTTATGATACATATATAGGGTTAGTTAATCATTAAATTAAATAATAATAATAATATAAAATAACTATAATATATATATATATATATATATATATATATATATATATAGAATAAATATATTAATGGTGGAATCTTAACGAATAACTATAATAATTATAACAATATGGATGATGCACTTAGATACATCTAAACCATTATTATTCAAAATAATAATAATAATAATAAATGATAAACAAAACACATGATGTTAAAGATAAACTAGTGAGGTGTAGAGAAGATAAAATATCTTCTAAAAATAATCTATAAGTAACTTAACGAGGAACTAAACCATTAATGCTTAGTTTAATTGAAACTAATAGCAATCATGACTCCACCACTATAAAAAGTAAGAAAAAAAGACGTTGGAAGGCAGGAAATGGAGAAGAGACAGGAGTGAAGGTGTAGTGAAAAAAAAAGAAGAAAGAGAAGAGAAGAAGATAAAGAGAGTGAGAACGTAGTAGCAAAGGAAAAGAAAAAAATTACATATAACCTTGGTGCATTTTCCACCACATTTTCCATATAACTACGGTAAGGAGATAAGACATTTATCATTCTATCTTTTGACTTTTATTTTTCCTATCTCTTCATAATTATTTTTATTTCTATATTTACCTTTAAGTGAGGTGTCCCTAACCTCATTCTAATTTATATTTAGTCCTCGTTCCTATTTATTTATTTATATTCATCTCTAGTTGTGCACTGGTCCTATTTATTAATTTATATTTACTCTCATTTACTTATTTATATTTATCTCTAGTTACGTATTGGTCCTTTTATACTTATTTTAATTATTGATTGATCTATCTATTATTTATTTATATAATTATATGGTTTAATATTGAAATAAAATTTATGATAAATAAAGATTTGATTATTGTAGTGTAGGTATGACCTTGGGGATTTAAACGAGTTAGTATTACTCAAGATGAGATGTTCTTGAGTTACTTTGTTGGCCATGAGCTCATTTATCCTTACCAGTCACTACAAATTAATCATATCTTTATAAAGTATGATAAAATTCAGTTTTATGGATTTGGGAGAATTTTCATTTCATTTTATCTTATTATGATATGTTGCATATTTTTTATGGGATATTTTCTCACTTTCCTATTTTATGATTGTGTGGAAAACAAAATTTTATAATCTTATCATAGATGGCTGCTCCTAACATGTTTGATCCCTTCTTTGCCGACATTGTGGCTATTTTCCCAAGAATGCATGGCAGACCAATGTAGTGAATAATTATGTGACATTTCAGGAACAAGAAACTCTACTATTACTTTCCTCTCTACTCCCAACGTGCCGATTGTCATTGAAGGACAATCGGATTTACCTTCTATTTACCCCCAACAGTCCAAGTGAACCCTATCCATAACCTTTTCCATCCACCTGTTTGAAAGCAATATATGAGGGGGAAATTGTAAATAAATAACACTCCTCCCTCTTCTAGTGTAGAAATATAAGATGTACTAAATGGTGTAAGATGCATACAGTATTGTAAATAGATGTATATGTTAATATTTTAATTATGTGATATGTTATTATAAAATTATGTTTCAAATCTTTTAGTATAATATAGAAAATAATAGAAATAAAAAATAATATTAAAAAAATTTTTTGTCGTCTCATTAGATGATATCAGAGCAACTTTCCATGCGAAGATCTGTGAATGTGTTCATCATAAGGATTTTTTTAAATGTACTAATTCATACAATTCTAGGTGGCGAACAATAGAAAGACAATGAATTGACTGAAGCGGTACAAGTTATTAGAGACATGGCTACAACTCTATTAGGAATCAAAGACTTGAAGGAAACCCTGATCGTAAGGTTTAACTTATTCACAGTGTAGATTTTGGAAATTTGAGACAACCAAAATAACAACCAAATATGTTGGACCCCAGATAAATAAAATAAACGCAATGAGGGAAACCTTATAATCGCCCACAATGGAGGACCCAATCCAACCAATCTTCATCAGGAAATTCTAGTAGACCTGTATATGATCATATCAAATGCTTTAAATGTAGACAAGATCATCATGCTAAAGATTGTCATCTTAGGGACCAGTCTGTTTCAAGTGTGGGAACCTGGTCACTATTCTTTGAGTGTGGACAACAGAAGCCACATTTCAATCCAGCTGCAACCAAGACAAACCTACCACAACATGAAGAGTGTACACCATGATGGAGCTGAAGTTGCTGAAAACCATGATCGAATTCAAGGTATGTGTTTTATTAAAGGAAAAAATTTAAATGTATTGTACGACTCACATGCAACTCACTTATTCATTTCTAATTATTGTGTTCAACATCTTAATATGTCGACTTGTTTTCTAAAAGCTAGCTTGGTTGTTTCAACTCCCACAAATGACTTTGTAATTACCGATAGAGTTTGTTTAGATTGTCCACTGTTCATTGAGAATAGAAAATTCCTTGTAAATTTAATATGTCTATCTTTATCTCAATTAGATGTAATCTTAGGTATGGACTGGTTATCTTCCAATCAAGTCCTTTGAATTGTGTTGAGAAATTAGTAATATTTCCAAACTCTGAGAATCTTTTAAAATCACCCACCAATTCAAAAAGTGAGCCCTTTAATGAATGAAATTCAAGGGTACTTGTTATCTTCATGGAAATAAAGAAGAAGTTGAGTTGAAAAGTATAACAATTGTTCAAAATTTTCCTAAAGTCTTTCCCATGATATTCCTGGTTTACCACCCAACAGAGAAATTGAATTTTCAATAAATTTGATGCCTGGAACTTGACCAATATCTATAGCACCATATCAGATGTCACCCTCTGAATTAGCAGAGTTGAAGAAACAATTGAAAGAGTTACTTGAAAAATAGTTCATTCGTCCTAGTGCGTCACCTTGGGAGCCCCGATTTTACTAGTTAAGAAGAAAGATGGAAATTTTAGTTGTGTGTAGATTACCATCATTAAATAAATTTACTATAAAATAAATACCCTCTTCCTAGAATAGATGACTTGATGGACCAATTTCAAGAGCCTCTGTATTTTCTATGATAAATTTAAGGTCAGGATATCATCAAATTAGAGTAAAAGCAGAAGACATATAGAAAATTGCTTTCAGAACTAGGTATGACCATTATGAATATCGAGTGATGCCTTTTGGTGGACCAATGCTCCTACAATATTTATGGATTATATGAATAAGATCTTCCATCCATTTTTAGATCAATTTGTGGTTTTTTATAGATGACATTCTTATTTATTCTAAGACTCTGAGGAACATG
This sequence comes from Vigna unguiculata, assembly GCF_004118075.2. Taxonomy (NCBI): domain Eukaryota; kingdom Viridiplantae; phylum Streptophyta; class Magnoliopsida; order Fabales; family Fabaceae; genus Vigna; species Vigna unguiculata. The sequence goes on from NW_021011469.1 coordinate 31,569, forward strand.
AGGAACACGTTCAGTTGTCTTGCAAATCTTGAAAGAAAAGAAATTGCATGCCAAATTTTCTAAGTGTGAATTTTGGTTAGAGGAAGTAAAATTCTTAGGACATGTGATTCCAATAAGCGTTAGTGGATCTGACCAAAGTAGAAGCAGTTTTATAATGGAACCACCAAAAACAGTGACTAAGATTCGTAGTTTTCTCGGTTTGGCACGATATTATAGAAGATTCATTGAGGGATTTTCTAAAATAGTTATGGCTTTAACCCAACTCACCAAAAAGGACCAAGCTTTTGTGTGGATAAAAAAATGTGAGAATAGTTTTCAAGAACTCGAGAAAAGATTAACCATTTCTCCTATTATAGCATTACCTGATCCTACTAGACACTTTGTTATATTTTGTGATGCTTCCAAAATGGGATTAGGTTGTGTTCTTATGCAAGATAGAAGGGTAGTGGCATATGCTTCTAGACAATTAAGAACACATGAGAAAAATTACCCAACCCATGATTTAGAACTAGCTGCCATTGTTTTTGCACTTAAGATATGGAGACACTATGTCTAGGGTGGTAAGTTCGAAGTTTTTAATGATCATAAGAGTCTCAAATACTTGTTTGACCAAAAGGAATTAAATATGAGACAAAGGAGATGGATGGAATTTTTGAAAGATTATGATTTTGAATTACATTACCATCCAGGAAATGCAAATGTAGTGACAAATGCTTTAAGCAGAAAATCTTTACATATTTCCACACCAATGATTCATGAAATGAAATTGTTAGAAAAATTTACACACATGGGTTAGTTAATCATTAAGTAAAATAATAATAATAATAATATAAAATAACTATAATATATATATTATCTTTTGACTCTTATTTTTCCTATCTCTTCATAATTATTTTTATTTCTATATTTACCTTTAAGTGAGGTGTCCCTAACCTCATTCTAATTTATATTTAGTTATCGTTCTTATTTATTTATTTATTCATCTCCAGTTGTGCACTAGTCCTATTTATTCAATTTATATTTACTCTCATTTACTTATTTATATTTATCTTTAATTACGTATTGGTCCTTTTTATTTATTTATACTTATTTTAATTATTGATTGATCCTATCTATTTGTTTATTTATATAATTATATGGTTTAATATTGAAATAAAATTTATAATAAATAAAAATTTTATTATTGTAGTTAGAGGTATGATCTTGGAGATTTAAACGAGTTAGTATTACTCAAGATGAGATGTTCTTGAGTTACTTTGTTGACCATGAGCTCATTGATCTTGACTAGTCATTACAAAATTAATCAATATCTTTATAAAGTATGATAAAATCCATTTTTATGGATTTGGGAGAATTTTTATTTCATTTTATCTTATTATGATATGTTATATATTTTTTTATGTGATATTTGTTTCATTTCCCTTTGATGATTGTGTGTGAAAAACAAAATTTTATAACCTTATCATAGATGGTTGCTCCCAACATGTCTGATCTCTTCTTCCTCGACATTGTTGCTATTTTCCCGGGAAATGCATTGCAAACCAATGCAGTGAATAATTCTGTGACATTTCAGGGAACATGAAACTCTATTATTACTTTCCTCTCTGACATTTCGGAGTTACCTTCTATTTACCCCTAATAGTCCAAGTGAACCCTAACCATAATCTTTTCCCTCCACCTGTTTGAAAGCCAGTATATGAGGGGGAAACTGTAAATAAATAACACTCCTCCTTCTTCTGGTGTAGGAAATATAAGATGTACTAAATGGTGTGCATATAAGATGCATACAGTATTGCAAATAGATGTATATGTGAATATTTTAGTTATGTGATATGTTACTGTAGAATTATGTTTCAAATCTCTTTAGTATAATATATAAAATAATATAAATAAATAAATAATAGTTAAAAAGATGTTTTTTTGTCGTCTTAAGCACAGTAAAACGTGCTACCATGAGAACCCACACAATAACCAATGAAGAATCCACTAACAATCTTAAGATCAAGTTTTTATAACTAAGGATTATAAGGTCTCACCTCCGCCTTACAGCCCGACACATGGAAATGTCTCAAACTTGGCTTCTTCCCAAACATGAGTTCATAAGGAGTCTTTGAAACAGACTTGCTAGGTACTTGATTAAGAATATACACAACAATCCTTAAAGCATCTCCAGAAAGGAAATTCGGTAAAGAGGAATGACTCAACATACATCTCATCATCTCTAAAAGAGTACGATTCCTCCTTTCTGTAACTCGATTTTGCTGAACAGTAACGGGCATAGTATATTGAGCTTCAATACCACATTCATCAAGAAATCTAGCGAAAGGTCCATGATTTCTTCCAGTCTCATCATACACCAGTGCAGGAATGGGCTTTGACAACGGTTGTTTTTAATATTCTGCATCGGTTCTCGAACTGAAGCATATTGGGGCGAGGCCAAAAATTGATAGCTTTTGGCCTCAGTTGAGAACCGAAGTCATAGAGCCCTCTTCTGCCTCGGTTCAAAGGCACCCGAGGCCATAGAGCCCAGCTTTCTGCTTCGGTTTTGGTTCCACCCGAAGTCATATGTGCAATTTATTTTTAATTATTCGATCCCCTTTTGGCCTCGGTTTTGGTTCCACCCGACACCATATGTGTGCTTTTTGCCTCGGTTCTGGTATGAACCGAGGCCTAATATGGTGTTTTTTTAATGGAGTTTCTGTTTTGGTGTTATTCTCACATTTAAACCTGCAAATTTTGTTCAGCACCCAGCACAGACCAGAATAGACCAGACCAAAATAGAATATTTTATAACACATCCACAATTCAAATTCATTTAAAAGACAATTACAAATCATTTACAGTCAAGATACATGTCCTAATCAATAATATTGTACATTTCAATTATATATTTGGCACATGCTATCCTACCAAACTTTATGGACTTTGTGGGAATTGCGGCAGGACTCTTGAATGTCTACAAAATAATAGATTAAGTTAAGTTAGTATATAAAAAGGAAATATTGCAAAGTATTCATTTTAATTCAAATATATATTACTGTTTCCCAATTTGTTGTAATACGAGCACGCACAATGGTTGTCATCCATTGCATTATATAGTAACCGCACTCATATGAGTCGGTTTGTCTATTACACTACATTATATCAACAACGTTACAATTACATTGAGGCTCTTACCAATCTATCACTTGTCTAAGATGGTTGGGGGGAGGGCGATGCAAAGAGCAAAACCACACAACAAGGTTCTCCCTTAGGGAAACCACAAGTAACTACAAATGACGCCTGATAAGAAAATAAATTCATTGTTATGCATTAAAATGACTGATTATATTCATAAGTTAACAAAAATGACTTACCCAGCAACATAAGGGACAAAATAAATTTCTTTTCCGCGTTGAAAGCATTTGGTCACATATGCTTGGATGTCATCAAACTTGTTGCCTTCATGAGTGAGTTGGGGGTCTATAAACCCATATAGATCATTCAACCCCATAGTTTCAATGACACCAGACAGATACCTAAACCAAAAATTGGTTTGATATAAGTAAATAGACAAATATATCAAATAACTATATATAATGACTAAAAGACTTACATAATCCATAACTAAATAATGGTAATATTGAGTTCCTCTTGTCCCCGTGCAAGCTCCAAGACATCTTGGGAATGCAAGTAAAGTGGGATGTCAAGATCTCTCCCAAAAATTTTAGCATCCCAAGGAACCTGCATCGGCTTATCAGCTATGATTTCTGCAAGTTAGAGCAATGCACCAAGAGGATCGTCCAAAGAGAGAAGAATCTTCTTTGATTGAGGTTTTTCCTATATTGATGCAATTTCAGTTAAAATGGAATATAATTTAAGTTTGAATATAAGAAACATGCAAACTTAAAAATGTAGTATATTTGTGGGTTTAAGAGTCTGTACCAGGGGGTCAGTAACAACCAAATCTCTAGGCCAGGCGAGGAAACACTGGAATGCCTGTGCCACAATATACACCTCATCTGTTGGCACATGAACTAAAGCAAACAGCATGAGAACCTCATCTACCGTGACCTTAACCTCATCCTCTGATAACTCCATGCCATGAAGAACCATGACTGCCTCAAATACTTTTCCACGAGCCACTAGTGTCTTCTTTGTACCATCCCAAATATATAGCTGACATTGATGAGTGTCATCCATGTCATCCCCGGGTGGAGTTGAACAAGTCCCTTTTCTGTTTCTACCTGTTAGAGTCAACGATTTATTAATGTTATTCAATTACTTTATTAAATATCATTTATTCAATTCATAACTTTTAGAAAACAATTAACTCGTGGAGGCACAAATGGTCTAGTTCTGGCGGATGATCCACTAGCGAACGATCTAATACCAAATGGCACATAAGTTCTTCTCTCACCTGCGCCGTGATATTTCCTTCATTCTTTGTTCATATCAGCAACATGACTGCATGAAGACTGACGAGAGGAGGAACCAAAAAATTGGCGTATGTTGGCTCCTGATCCAGCACCCACACACATCTAGGGTGCTCAGGTCGTCCAATTGCAGTAGCAAGTATGTCATGACGACCTTCTGGAATAAATCCCCTTGGGAGGTCTGCTCAACCACGAATCTACAATGTAACAAAAAAAAAATAAAAAAAAATACATTAAAACATGAACGAGTATTTAGATAGAATTGTATCTTACATTTTCTCAGAGATTTCTCGTGCAGATTCAGAAGTGTAGTTGCCCGATGAGCGTAAACGGCTAACTTCCACCTTTTGATGACGTGATGGTGGTGAAGGAGGCTCAGTATCTCACCCTCAGAAGGTGGGGCCTATATTTTTTCTTTTCTGTCATATCTTCTCTTCAAGTTTTCTATACCCACCATGAGATAATATGTGCGGGTTTTATTTTGAGCATTATGCTTGAAGCCTTTTTTCTCTTTACTTGTACATATAAACCCACTTTATGAATTAGTTAAATTTGCATAATTATCAATTGTGGTATGATGATTTTGAATAAACATACCTGTCATCCTCAAATGTCGAAGCTCAAAAACTGACGCCACGTGTCTCATCAATCCAGTGTATTCAGCAATGGATTTTCATTATTTTATGTCCAAAGACATACCTAGACGTAACTTGGTATTAAAACAACGAAATTATCAGCCACCGATGACAAACATTTTTGTTTAAGCGTCGTCACATTTGGAATATCAATGTTAGCTGCAATATAGAAAATGTCATCCACAATATTTACATATATCAACAAAATCAAAGTATAATGTTAATAACATTAATATTAGTTACCAATAAATCTTGCCATATCATTTCCCGATCAACTTCAGTGACATGATCAAAAATGGCGTAAGGATTGATATTCTCTCTCGTGTCAACATTCCTAAATAGCTTTTAAGACGTCTCAGAACGACCACTAGGCTCACCAGTGGCGACGTTAATATCAACATGTGTTTCTGACCTTTAGCTCTTCTAATTAGAGCTCTCTCAACCTAGTGGCTCCTCTGTTGGGTCTCCTAGTAGTGCTCATCCTCTGATGAAGTATAATGTTCAGCCATGTATCTGTGAATGAAAACATAAAACATTAATAAGCAACATATAAAAAATATATAAACATTATTTAACAAAACACCTAAATTTAACAAGAACATAAAATTCATACATAAAGTTATTGATGTCATATGTATATTCCTTCATCGTGATCTTCTCGAATTGCATGTACATCATCAACTAGATGGATTTCATTAACATTTATCGTTTTCTAAATGGGTGGGTGACAACAATATTAGATCACTCATATTCTCTTCATTACGATCAATCTGTTTTTTCCATCACTAATACAAAAAAGTCTTTTAACGTCCGATATTTCGACCTTTGACGTCTACCCAAACACCGACGTCGTACTGGGTGACGTTAAAATAACGTCAGAAAACAAACAACATCACTTAACGTCGGGCAATGGGGTCCGACGTTATCCAATGTCGGGGCCAAAAGCAGTAGACGTCATTTTCACGCTAAATGGAACCAAAAAACAGAGCAATTTGACTTCTGTTGGGCTTGACAGACGTTAAATAACGCGGCCACAGTAAGCTCAGACGTTAAATAACATCTGTCAGAGCCCACCAAGACGTCAATCTGCTCTGTTTTTTTTTTAATTTGGTTGTTTTTACAACATTCCCACACCTAATAATTTCAGCACAATTATGGAGTTACAGTTATATCTAATAACACTTAAGTTTCAACATATATTCTAAACTAATATACACAATTCCCATTAATCTTCTTGCTTGTTATACTAAACATTACAAATAAAATAAACACATATCAAAGTCATAAGTTAACATACAAAAATTAATAACTTTAAACTAAATGAGTTCTAACCTTTGAATATAATACTTTAAGTTGTAGGCCTCTAGGCTTACTCACAATTCTAATGAAATTTTGGAAACATAAAACATATGTTAGTTTTTATAACTAAGTAGATACATAGGTTATTGAAAAAATTAATACTTACTCTTGTAACATGTTTTTCAAAGCAGATGGAATCTTCCTATGGCATAAATAAAACCATACAACCGTGCATTGTCTTGGAATGATGACACATAGTTGCCAATGATACCTACCGTCAATCACAAGTACTTAGCAGAAATAATTAATAATACTTCATAAAATATTACTAGAAAAAAAACATACGCATCAATGTATGGCGCAAAGTAGATCTCTCTATTTGACTCAACCATCCATGTTTGCAAATAAAGTTTGATGTGGTCATGTGAGTTTCCCAAAGGTTGAATGGTTTGAGGTTCAATGAATTCATATACGGCAGATCGACCTTGGTCCACAATGAATCTATAATAAATCTACATACATAAAATAAAAATTAATGCAACAATAATATTAAAAAATCAAATACAATTAGTCCAATTTTACAAATAACAATAAATATAATTTATTTCGTAATTTTACAAATATTATTATAAAAATTCAATTAAAAAAAGAAATAGGCCAAAAAACTAAAAAAAAAATAGTCTAAGATAAAAATTATAATTGCAAATAAAAAATACAAGCAATTACATACATACAATGAAAAAGAGATAACAAGCAAAATAATCTCAAAACGATGCAAATGGGGATGAAAACGTATAATATTCGGTTGAAAACGCCTAAAATCAATCCACAATCAAATACCAACTAGTTTGGTGGTGAAAAATGTTCGAAACTCACCTAGAGGAGGTCGGAATAATGGTCACCGACGGGAAGGATCGCGAAACACTGCAAATGAGGATGAAAATGGAAAATATTTGGTTAAAAATGCCTAAAATCAATCCATAATCAAATCCCAACAAGTTGGTGGTGAAAAACGTTCAAAATTACCTAGAGGAGCTCAGAATGGTGGTTGCCGACGAAGAAGCTTCGCGAAAAATTAGTGGCGCGACGAAACAATTAGGGTTTATGCGTTTCACGTAGAGAAAACCCAAAAATTGACGTCGGGGCTACGTGGTCAGACGTTACTTAACGTCGGTGCAGAGGGGGTCAGACGTTAAATTAAGTCGGGGCAGAGTGGGTCAGACGTTAAATTAAGTCGGGGGCAGAGAGCTCAGACGTTAATTTTTACATAACGTCAGGGTACTGTGGGTCAGACGTTAAATTACGTCTGTGTTGGAATGGGCAGACGTTAAAAAAGTCAAATAATTACAAAAATGCCACCGGTCATTTTAACGTGGGACTTTTTCTAGACAAACGTTATATGGGTGACGTTATAGGGCTTTTTTGTGTTAGTGCATGAAGAGCGACAAACCAATGTTCAGACGCATGATCTTTAACATAGAAAACCTGAGATGCTTGTTGTGCCATGATAAATGACTCGTCTCGATAACCCACCTTTCGAAAATCCACTAGAGTCATTCCTGATTCATCTATTTTGACACCACTCTTATTGTCAATCCACTTACATTTGAACAGTGGAATAGTAAACATGGTATAATCAACCTCCTATATCTCTTGTATTACACCATAATATGTCATTGATCCTACTACGGGATTTGATCTTTAGATGTAGAAAATTGTAGCGACTCAGCTTCAAGACTGACTCCACTATTTTGTATTGTGCTTTTATCATCTAGAGTCTTTGTATAGAATGTGTAATTATTGATTTCATAACCTGTACAACAGATGACATCAAATTTCAACCCATTTGCTAACCACATCAAGGTCTCAGAGCATTGCGAATCTTCAAAACTTAGATTTAAACCAAGGCATGAATGTTCTATTATGCTCCATCAAATGCCATTTCTCTGATTGTTTTGGATTGTTCTCTTTCACAATGACTTTGTGTGCAGATAAGTAAGGCATTACCTCATTTGTGTTGTTCAATATATATAGGTGTGCTTGCATCAACTCTTCGCGATCTTTGGTAACCACACTCACACCTCGGATGCTGTTACTTATAGAACACCTGTTCAACCATGATCTATGAGGAACTCCTATCATTTTGCTTTTGCCATGTAATCTGAACAAAACTCGGCACTTCTTCAGCAATATATTTTCGATCATTGAAGCTTCTAGACGATATTGTTTTTTCACATACCCTTTCAAAATCTTCATGTAACGTTCAATGGGATACATCCATCTTAAGTATACTGGTCCACAAAATTTGATTTCTCTCACCAGATGAACAAGTAAATGTACCATGATGTCAAAAATGATGGAGGGAAAAACATCTCTAGCTGACACAAGATGATAACAATTTCGGCTGAAGTTCATCTAACTTTAAAGGATCAATGACTTTGCTACAAATTGAAGAGAAGAATGCACACAAACGCGTTATAGTTTGTCTAACATTTTTGGGTAAAATTCCACGAATAGCTACAGGTAACAATTGTTGCATTAAGATGTGACAATCGTGAGACTTTAGGCCAACAAACTTCAAGTCTTGCATGGAACTAAACTCTGAATATTTGAAGAGTATCCTTGAGGTACCTTGACACTCTTTAAACATAAGTAAAAACTTATCTTCTCTTGTCTGGACATAGTGTAACATGCAGGGGCAAATAAGTACGCCTACCAACCTCCCTTGGTGCCAAGTCTTCTCGGATCTTCATTTCAACCAAATCCAAACGAGCATTTACTCCATCTTTTGTCTTTCTCTGAATGTTAAGTAGTGTACCAATCAAGCTATCACACACATTCTTCTCTACATGCATGACATCTATGCAATGCCTAACTTCTAACTTCGACCAGTATGGAAGGTCAAAGAATATTGACTTTTTCTTCCAAGGGCTCGATGCAGATGACTTTTTGACGTTTTACCAAATACATGATGTACTTTATTAACTTTTTCATGAATTTGAATGCCAGTTAATGGAGTTGGTGCTTTGTCATTTTCTTGATGTCCATTAAATGCTTTCTTTAACCTTCGATAAGGATGATAGCTTGTAAAAACCTTCGATGGCACAGATACACGGTCTTCCTTCCATTTTTCAATGATGAGATGCTGCGTTTTCTTCACATATAGGACATGCTTTATGACCTTAACACTGTACCCTGACAAATTACCATAAGCTGGAAAGTCATTAATGGTGCAAAATAACATTGCATGCATCATGAAAGTTTCAGAAGCAACAACATCAAATACTTCAACACCATCAACCCATAACAACTTCAAGTCTTCAACTAGAGGATTGAGATATACATCTATGTCATTTCCAGGCTGCTTTGGACCAAATATCATCATAGACAACATCATGTATTTTCTCTTCATGCAGAGTCCAGGAGATAAGTTGTAAATCAATAATATAACGGCCAACAACTATGGTTTGTACTTAAATTACCAAATGGATTCATTCCATCGATAGCTAAGCAAAAACGAATATTTCTACATTCTTCACCGAACTTGGGAAATTCCTGATCAATATTTTTCCATTGCATTGAATCAGCTGGATGACGAAGGAGTCCGTCACATCTTCTCTCAGTTGCATGCCATCTAAGGTTTTTAGCATCTTTAGATTGCAAACAAACGCTTAAGTCTGGCACGATTGGAAGGTACTATACTACTTTCAAAGCAGATCCTTCCTTCTCTATTTGACCATTATCTTCACTGTTTCTTTTCTGCTTGTACCGTGATGACCACTTTGGACATTTTTTCAAATCTTCAAATTCTTTTCTGTATAATATGCAATCATTAGGACATGCGTGTATCCTTTTATACTCCATACCCATCGGACAAAGAATTTTCTTGGCGTCATAGTTTTGAGTGGGTAGAGTATTTCCTTCGGGAAGCATTTCATTCAAGAGCACAGCAATTCTGTGAAGCTTTTATCTGTCCAACCATTGGTCGCTTTCAAATTCAAGTCTTAAACGAAGTTTTGCATCAGCAAATATCGTCTCATACACATGCGCTTGTGCAAAAGCTTCTGCGCCAACATCCCGTATCATGTCCTCCATATTGTCTTCTTCTACTCGCTCTTCACATCGCTCTTCCGTCGCTCTTCCCCTCGTCTTCCTCGCTCTTTCATGGAGGAATCTCAGATATTCAATTCGAGAAACAGTTGGAATGTGTATTAATTCGTCGTGCCATGTCCATATTGTATAACTTCTAGGGAAACCATTACAAATAAGATGTTCCCTTACTTGAGTTGCATTCAATTTTCTTCCATTCAAACAGTTGACACAAGGACATCTGAACTTCACCTCATCATCACTTCTGCCCTCATAACGTTGTGCAATTTATAAATTCTTCTACTCTATCTCATACTCAGTGCTGATACGTGGTAATTAATCAATCTCGATCCATATTGAAATTGCATGACAATTTCAGTAATCTTTGAATCAATGCTCACGTCGTAATCAAGGTGTGACCCTATCCCATTTAAGAAGATTCACTTTCTTTATTTTATTGGTACATAATACTTTTAAAATACATATCTTAAATTTCACGAAATTTTGCCAGCATTTCGCATTGGCCTTCAGATACACGAAATGAAAGTGATTATAAACCACAATCAAATATGCACCCGAAGATCAATACAAAACACAATTGACAAATATTCATGAATTTTAAGATATGTATTTTAAAATATATATATATATATATATATATATATATATATATATATATATTATATATATATATATATATATATATATGCAATATAAATTACTAGAAAGTGATTAATCTTCTTAAATGTCCAATCAGACAATTCAAGATTCAATACATTTAAATTATTAGTATTGTATCCCTTATATCTAATTTAAAAAAAATGTAGTTTTTTCAAAATGAAAACTCGGGACAATACATAATTTTCGTATTGAATCTCAAACGGAAACTAAGGCTAACTCACATATAAGAAAAGCAAACAACATATTTTAACAAATAATTAATCAATATATAAAGCAAACAACATATTGGCATCATAGGAAAATATTAGAATTAGGAACCTGGGAGTGCGTAAAAAGCAGATGACAATGGAAGATGATGCAATTCAACGCGTTAGAGAGCTACAAGAGATAACAAAAAATACAAGAGAAAGTCATAAGTAAAATAAAAGCAAAAACAACAATTTTCTTAACATCATATATTACCTATTTAATTATAGTGTTCTTACAATTCTCTTAAATTCAGACTTAATGCTCTACATTTGAAGACACAATGCTCTTAAATTGAGACTCAATCCTCTCACAAAATTAATCAAAACACTCCAAGCAATTTCAATCTCAATGCAAATTAACACTTACATAACTAAAATTGAAAATTAACATATACAAAACGAAAACCAAACAAAAATGCGTTGGAGGTGCAGGAAAAAAGGTGCAGGAAAAAAGGAAAATGTTCGTGCACGAAATGAGGTGCAGGAAAAGAGTGCAGCGACGGTGGCCGGAGAAGCATGGCGGAGGTGCGAAAGTTTGGTGGCAGCCCAACGTTGGTGGAAGAAGAAGAGGGTCTCGCGTGGTGGTGGAGGGACGGAATAGTTGCAGAGAGAGAAGGGACGACTGGCCAGAGCAGCGTGGCCGGAGGCGAGACGCGACGACGGCAGCACAACGGTGGCAGCACAAAGGGGGCTCGCGTGGTGGTGTCGCCTGAAGTTGCAGAGAGGGAAGAGGAGACAGCGACAGCGACACACAACGGTGGCAGCACAACCGTGGCAGCACAAGAAGGGAGCTCACGGTGGAGTCACCGGAAGTTGCAGAGAGAAATGAAGGAGACAGCGGCACGAGGAAGAAAGGGGTTCGCGTTTTTGAGCCCTAATTAAACTATATGGCCTCGGTTTAATTGATAACCGAGGCATAGTGCTATTTGGCCCCGATTCCCTAACACCCGAGGCCAAAGAAGCAACGACAATGGCATTTTGAAATTTTTGGCAACCTTTTCGGTTTCGGGTCTGTTTAACCGAAGCCTATAACTCCTTTTGGCACCAGTTTTTTTTAAACCGAAGCCTATAAGACACAACGACAATGCCATTTTTGAAATTTCTGGCAATCTTTTTGGCTTCGGTCTGTTTAACTGAAGCCTATAACTCCTTTTGGCACCGGTTTTTTTTGAACTAAGCCTATAACGCCTTTTAGCTTCGGGTTTTACTTGAACCGAGGCATA